>NW_028242917.1:0-68361 GCF_964263255.1 Lissotriton vulgaris
AAATACATATTTCATATGTTTTTGTGTGAAGCCCATTTCTTTTTTTTTCTTTTTGTTTTATTGCAACTCAGAAAAAAAACATGTGCAGCAACGCAATAGAATACACATGAGTCGTTCAGCGATACAGGAATTATCATTGCATAAAAAAACATAATCATTATAATGCATAACAGAATATATGATAGGTTTATATATCCTGAGGTATTGCAGGTAAGAAAAGATCATTCCAGTTGAGGATAAGTGAAGGAGTAAAAATAAAAAGAGAAAAAAGACATATAGGGCGAGGGAGCAGGTTTCATCAGAAAAATGGCCATCAGAGGCCGAGAGGTTCCCAGATCCTTTCAAACCTCAATATTGACTTCGGACCCCTTAGTCTAGCTAAAGAAGATTCCATACCAAGTATTTCATTTAACAAAGCCCACCACTCAGCGATTAACCGGGGGTTAGGGGAAATCCAGGCACGTGCGATGGTAAGTTTGGCGCAGGACAACATGATAGTGATAATATGCTTATGTGGAGAGTTAATGATATTAATATCCAATAGGACTGAGGAAGCTGTAAGTGAAAAAAGGCAGTTCAGTGTTTGATTAATTATCTTACCCAGAATATTCCAGAACTCTAATAGCATTGGGCATAAGTACAACATGTGCACCAAGTCCACTGCTACCGCGCACACTTAGGGCATTTAGTTCGCTCATTATTATTTGATAAATTTCCAGACCATTTGGAAATTCTTTCTGGAGTGTGATAAAGCATGCAAGTTGTTCTAAATTGTTGGAGTCTTAAACTGGATGAAGAAACGGCATTGTTAATATTGCACAATGAATTGTTAATCATCGCCGTTGTGATGTTACTGTCTAGCATTTTGCTCCATTTTTCTGCTATTTTTTTGCATTCAGTATTTTTATAGGTATTAAGGCATTTATAGCCAGCACTAATTAACCCCTTTTTATAATATAAATAAATAGAGTCCCAAATTTCCGAATCCGAGATATTAGAAAGTTTCATCTTTCGGATAAGGAAGTCATGTATCTGTATGTATTTATATCTCATGCAATCGGTGGCTCTATAAAGAAGTTTTAATGTATCAAAGCCCAGGAATCCCTGTGCTCCATATAAGTCTCCTAGTGTCCTTATACCAAGTGATGACCAGGTGTTTATTGCACCAGTACTAAAAATTTCCGCAAGTCCCGGATTGCCACACAGTGATAATTTAGGATGGAAAAAAGAAGTGTGACAAAAGTCCAAGATATTCCGCCATATTTTAACTAAATCCCTAGTGGTCTTAAGCCTGACCCTTTTGAAGTAATTGGGATCGTTCACCCTCCAGAGAAACATATTTGAGTCCATGTCTAACATAAAAGTAAAAAACATAAAATTGATTGTCTTCAGCTATCAAATTAATTAGGCATCGGAGACGTTCAATGAATGTTGACCAAAAATACAACTTAAAGTCCGGAAAGTTTAATCCCCCTACATCCAAAGGCCCTTTTAACAAAGCCAATGAGCGCCTTGCTTTACGGTAGCACCATATGAAGCTGCTAAATAAGCCATTAAATTTTAAAAAAAAACAATTATTCAGAGCCAAAGGGATAGAACGAAATAAATATAAGAATTTTGACAGTATAACCATTCGTATCAGGTTGATTCTACCTAAGATGTTTAGAGGGATCTTGTGCCATTTTGTTAATAATATGCCCGTGGTTTTAAGTAGGGCTTCATAATTTATTTTGATTATGCTCTATATATTATCAGAGATTTGAACCACTAGATCAGTTGCAGTCTGGCATAGACCTGCAGTTGGCAGCACTGGTTTATAGTTCGATACAATTTGAGTTTTATTTAGATTCAATTTGTACCCGGAGATCTCTCCGAATCGATTGGCCTCCTCTATGATACCCTTCATTGCTTCTGTAATATCGGTGGATTGAAAGCAATTATGTAGATTTTCGTGGACAGTTTGACCAATGGTTTTCTTTGTTCATGATTTTAAAGTCTATGGTGACGAGGCAAGATGGCGGCTGCTTAGTAGTAGCCGAAAGCAGCAGAGCAGTGCAGCTCGTACGGATTGCCTCTGACGGAGACTCACGGCTATGGATCGTTATACCGCGTTAGCGATGGATATCTGTAAAGCATGAATGGTTAAGAAGTGGAACTTAATTAAAGTACAGTAATCCGGCCGAACCTTTGGAAAAAATACTCAGATGATTCTGCCGCTCACCTGTCGCGGCTCTGCAGTTTGGCTGCTCCAGGAGTTGACGCTGGCGGCTCTCTCACTGTGCTCCAGCCAGAGAGCAAGAGGGCGGGGCTCGAGTGTAGCTTCGCGGGTGCCGCGGAGCAGAGCGGTGTTCGAGGCGAATTCACCGAGGCATGCAGGTCGGGACGAGGAGCTTGGTGCAAGGAGGCTTTGGCCAGGAAGGCGGCGATCTACAATGGCTCCAAAAGTCAACGCGGGAGGAAAATGTACCTTAGAGAAAGAAAAGAAAAAGAAGGCTGGAACTGAAACCAGGCTGAGTGACTCGGATGGCAAACTTCAGACCCCTCCGGTAAGAAAGCAGGTGGTGGGCAGTACAAGACAGGCAACAGCTACAGCCATGGCCCCAATCGCTGACATATTTACAAAGGCAGGCAGAGAGAAGGGGGCAAAAACTATAATGCTACCACGGGAGAGGGACGAACCTGAACCAGTGATAAATGATACAGGCTCTGTGATTCTCCCAGATGCAACTGAGTTGACTGATCCTCTCCCCCTCCAGAGCACTATAGAATCAATGTCTGAACCTGACCCCGACCCTCAGCCTAAACCCGATATTCCTGGCAAATGTGAGAATGAGGCTATGGGCAAAGAGAAAGAGTCTAATAGTAACACCATAATGCGTGAGCAGGCGGACTTTAACGGGGGGGGGGTAGTTATATGTGACTCCCAGAGGAGCCCAGCGGCTCTGGTTGATGGCGTGAATACGGCAGAAGATCAAGAGGGACCAAATGATGGAGCATCTATTAAGGAGAATTTGGTGGCCAGTGGGGAAGCTGAGAAGGTGAAAGAAAATGAAAAGGATCGAAGTAAATGCTTCTTCTCAGTGTCGGAGGGGGGGAGTGGTCAGAGGACAATGAAGATGAAGAGCTTGGCTCCAACGCGGTCTCAGATCCAGATGCAGAAAGCGATCTCGAGCCCGGCTCCCCGTAACAGCGGTTAAACCACCACACGATCTCGAGCCCGACTCCCCCGTAACAGCGGTTAAACCACCACACGCGCAGCGGGGATGCCGGAATATCGCCGGAGTTTCGCCAGAGTCAAGCCCGTCTGAGCCCGTCCGGGCCCAGACGGGCCTAGGGCATGTCACTCTGCTCAATCCATCTAGGTCTCCGGCCCCCTCCTACAGGTATTCACGGGAGTCTCTGCTCTCGTTACGCGCGCCTAAACATCCCAGTTGCTGCTACTATTGGGCTGAGGGTACTGCATTCAAACACTGTCTTAGGTGTCGCCCTTCTAATATCTGTATGAACCAGGATGCATTCACCATGGCTCTGCTTAATTGCAGGTCACTGCCCTGTCACGCTATGGAAATTAATTCCCTCCTTTTGGACCTCAGTTTGGACGCTTTGTTCCTGACGGAAACGTGGTTGACCACGTGTTCTGGTCCTGACATTGTCAACGCTCTCCCTCCGGGATACCTCATTTTTCATCTGGATAGGCCGGATGGGAGAGGGGGTGGAGTGGCCATTGTGTATAGAGACACATTCGTATGCAAAGCAGTAGATTGTGGCATTAACAACTCTGAAGGCTGTCAATTCTCCCTCTGCATTTCCCCTACTGTCTCCATCTCTGGCCTCCTTGTGTATCGGCCTCCCGCTACGCTGGGGAATTTCGTAGACTCCCTCATTGAGGCTGTGATTCCACTGGCTGCTGCCTCGTCCAACTTTGTTATTCTTGGGGACTTTAACCTACATTTTGATGACCCCAATGATGTAGTAGCAAGAGATTTACAAAGTTTGCTTGGTGCACTGGACTTACATCTTGCTAATGTGGGAGCCACTCATAATAGAGGTCATCAGCTTGATGCGGCCTTTGCCAACTCTGCGAACCTGCAAGCTTTACAGATGTTGGCTCTCCCCTGGACGGATCACTACCTTATTCCGTTTAGATAGCAGCTGGGGAACCGGAGAGACCCCGTACCCAGGCAACACACTGTAGAACGACTCTGGTCGAAGCTGCCGGTGGACAGTTGGGCGGCAGAGTTAGTTAGAACTTGTCCTCACCCTGTAGCTGACCCCACTATCGCTGATCAACATATGGGCGAATGGCTGACTAACTCTCTGGACTCACTGATTCCTAATAAAAGGAGGCTTGTCAGGGAGAGAAGGATTGGTTCTGCTCCCTGGTATACCCCCGAACTCAGGGGTTTTAGAACCTCATGTAAAAGGCTTGAACGTGCATGGAAGAGAGAGCAGACGGAAGATAGTCGGGCAAATTATAAGAGAGAGATGAGGAAGTATAAAAGTGCATTGAAGGATGCTAAAAGGATCTTTAGCGATAGGATTGAGAGGGCAATTAATTCTCCAGGAGAATCTTTCAAAATTTTCAAGGAACTTCTGAAAGCCCCGGTCCCGCCAGTCGTGTATGATAATCCTAAAGAAAAATGTGAAGAACTGGCTAGCTTCTTCCATTCAAAAATAGAGAAGATATTATCCTCCCTGCCCACGATCCCTCAAATCCCTGAGCTGACTGTTAGCCCAATAAGATGTCCGACTGAGCTAGCCTCCTTTGGCCCTTTCTCGGAAGAGGAGGTTATAAAAGTACTGACAGAGATGAAAAGTGGATCTCCAAGTGACCCAGTGCCCAAGAAATACCTCAAGCTTGTGGCAAACACTCTGTCAACCCCGCTGACTGACCTTATTAATCTTTCACTCTCTCATGGTACAGTGCCCCAGAAATGGAAAAAGGCTGTGGTAAAAGCCTTATTGAAAAAAACAGGATTTGGACCCATCCAACTTGTCCAACTTCAGGCCAATTTCACTTCTGCCTGGGTTCTCCAAAGTTGCAGAGAAGCTGGTCAACCGTCAGCTTTCTTATCATCTAGAGTCCAACCGGCTGTTGGGAGACTCCCAGACTGGTTTCCGCCCCGGCCAGGGAACGGACACAGCCTTACTAGCAGTAGTGGAGGAAGCAAGGAGCACTCTTGATACAGGAGGGTCAGTGGCAGTGATCCTCCTGGACTTGAGTGCTGCCTTTGACACCGTGAGTCATCAGGTGCTCCTCCAACGTCTGTCAGAGGTAGGTGTCTCAGGGACGGCCCTGAAATGGTTGGGATCCTTTCTCTCCAACCGTTTCTAACAAGTCTGGGAAGGGGCAGAGCAGTCGACCCTATTCCCTCTTCAATGTGGAGTCCCGCAGGGCTCATCGCTGAGCCCTACCTTATTTAATATATACATGACTCCACTTGAAAGAGTGGTCGCCCCCTCAGGGGTGAAGATCATCAGCTACGCTGATGATACTCAGCTGGTGGTGGGCCTCACCCAGTTGGCAGAACAACCTGAAGTTTTACACGACTGCCTTGCTAATGTCTATCGCTGAATGTCTCACTCTGCCTTAAAGCTTAATGGAGGAAAAACCGAGCTGATGCTCTTGGGTAATTCCAGCCCCTCCATTATTGCTAGTTGTTGGCCCCGGTCACTTGGTGACCCACCATCTCCCAAGAAGGAGATCAAGTCCTTGGGAGTGTGGTTGGAGGAAGATCTGTCCTTCAGGACTCACGCCAGGAAGACCGCGGGGGTTTGTTTTGGTCTACTGCGGTCAGCCCGTAAGGTGTTACCAGTGCTTCCTGATTCAGCAAGGAAGCTTTTGAGACGTGGTTTAATCCTATCGAGGCTCGACTATGGGAACGCGTTGTTTCTCGGTGCTCCCGAAGCGACCTTTAAAACCCTCCAACAGGTGCAAAATGCAGCTGCGAGAGTCCTTATGGATGTTCCCAGAAGGCAGTCTGCCGCCCCGGCCCTCAAAATGCTTCACTGGCTCCCCGTGAAGGAGCGGGTGAAATTTAAAGCGCTTTGTACGGCCCATAAAATTCTGCATGGCAAGGGCCCCCCCATCCTTTTTAACATGGCCCGTCCTTATAAGCCCCCACGTCTTTTGCGCTCGGACCAAAAACATCTTATGCAGTCAGCGAGAGTAAGGAGAGCTCGTTCTGGGGGCAGGCGTTTCTCTGTGCAGGTGGCGACTCTGTGGAACTCGATGCCCCTTAAGATTCGCTCATAGCCCAAGATCCTACTGTTTAGGAAACTTCTCAAGACCTATTTGTTCCCACAGTAGTGATCAGATCTCCTTTTGGTCTCCTTTTGGTCTGTTTCGCGCCGGGATGCCCCCGGGTAAGCTGAGCGCGCTATAAATTTCATATAAAACGCGAGCTCCCTCAGAGTGAGCTCAGTTGGGACCATTCTTCAGCGTTGCCCCGGCGGGGGAGCCCGGGGGTGGTGCCGCACAAATGTCGATATTAGAGACTATCCACAGCGAGATCTTGGCTCACAGAGAGGAAGCCCGGCAGGACAGTCGAAAATCCCAAGCAGCCGTGAAGAAAATCCAGGGGGCTGTTAGAAAGTTATCTAAGGCCTGTATCAATTTGGGAGATCGGGTAACAAATCTGGAAGATAGAGTTGTATCTACGGAGGCGGAAGCAGCAACCGCAGTTAACAAGGTTGAAGCCCAAAATGCACAAGTCATAGATATTCAATGGAAATTAGAAGACTTAGAAAATAGGATGATACGGAACAACCACAGCTCTCCATTGGACAGACCACAGCTGTGTTCACTTCAGCTACAAAACCACCTTGACCCACTACCACCCACAACCTATTCCTCTGAGAAACTGGAACAAAATCACCTCCGACCAACTCCTCACATCACTCAACCAAAACCCTCCCACCCTCTCATTGGACCCAAACCAAGCGGCCACCAACCTCAAGCAATGGATCACCCACAGCGCTGACGAATTAGCACCCCTGAAAAAGCACCAGATCAATTCATGCAGCAAAGAAGCTCCCTGGTTCAATGATGACCTTAAAAAATCCAAGAAGCTATGCCGCACCCTAGAGAAAACATGGAGAAAAAACCCAACCACCGACAACATGGCCACCTTCAAGGCGGCCACCCGCAAACACCACCAACTGATTCGATCCACCAAGAAATCGGCTTTCAAGGATCGTCTCGACAACAGCGCCCACAACAGCAAGGAATTCTTCAACATCGTCAAAGAATTCACCAACCCCGCCGCAGCATCTAACGACATCACTCCCTCCCAAGACCTCTGCGATGCGTTATCCTCCTTCTTCTACAACAAAATTGCCGACATTCACAACAGCTTTCAGAACACTCCCGGCGAACAACCCTCCCCACCCCCCTCAGATCCTACACCGCCAACTAACAACCTTAGCGCCTGGAACCCAATCACCACTGAAGACACCATCCGCCTGATGAACTCAATCTACTCTGGATCGCCAACCGACCCCTGTCCCCACCACATCTTCAACAAAGCAGACTCCATCATCGCACCCCACCTCCGTGATGTCATCAACTGCTCGTTCAACTCTGCCACCTTCCCGGAAAGCTGGAAACATGCCGAACTCAGCGACCTCTTGAAGAAACCCACAGCCGACCCCTCCAAATTTAAAAACTACCGACCCATATCCCTCCTCCCCTTCCCCGCCAAAGTCATTGAGAAAGCCGCCAACAGCCAGCTCGCCGCCTTCCTTGAATCCAACAACTCCCTCGATCCATCTCAGTCCGGATTTCGAGCCAAACACTGCACCGAAACCGCCCTCATTGCAGCAACAGACGTTATCCGAACACTCCTGGATAACGGAGAAACAGCGGCCCTCATTCTTCTCGACCTCTCGGCCGCTTTCGACACAGTCTGCCACAGCACCCTTATACAACGCCTCAGCAACATCAGCATACAAGGAAAAGCCTTGGACTGGATCATCTCATTCCTCGCCGGGAGAATTCAAAGAGTCCGACTTCCCCCATTCATCTCAGAGGCCACTGAGGTCATCTGTGGAGTACCACAAGGTTCATCACTCAGTCCCACCTTCTTCAACGTTTACATGAGTCCACTCGCCTCCATCACGCATCAACACAACCTCAACATCATCTCTTACGCCGACGACACCCAATTAATCCTTTCCCTCACCAAAGACCCTAACACCGCCAAAACAAATCTTCACGAAGGCATGAAGGAAGTAGCCGAATGGATGAAACATAGCTGCCTAAAACTCAACTCAGACAAAACGGAGGTGCTCATCCTAGGATCCTCCCCCTCTGCCTGGGACGACTCTTGGTGGCCTTCCGCTCTGGGCACAGCTCCCACACCCACACCCACAGACCACGCACGCAACCTGGGCTTCATCCTAGACTCCTCTCTCTCGATGTCCAGACAAGTCAACGCAGTCTCATCCTCCTGCTTCAACGTACTTCGTATTCTCAAAAAGATCTTCCGCTGGATCCCCCTCGACACAAGAAAGACTGTCACCCACGCACTGGTCACGAGTCGACTGGATTATGGTAACACACTATACGCCGGAATCACAGCAAAATTACAGAAAAAACTCCAAGGCATCCAAAACGCATCAGCGAGACTCATATTGGACATCCCTCACCAAGATCACATCACCGGACACCTAAAAGACCTCCACTGGCTTCCCGTCAACAAGAGAATTACATTCCGTCTTCTCACCCACGCACACAAGGCCCTCTACAAACTAGGACCCGTATGCCTCAACACCCGACTGTCCTTCGACATACCCACCCGCCAACTGAGATCGTCCAATCAAGCCCTCGCAGCAGTCCCGCGCATCCGAAAATCCACCATGGGTGACAGATCCTTCTCCTTCCTGGCGGCCAAGACCTGGAACTTACTCCTCACTCACCTCTGCCTTACTCAAAACCACATCTCCTTCAGAAAAGAACTCAAAACCTGGCTATTCGTCAAAAATTGAACCCCCTTCCCAAGCGCCTTGAGACCCTCTGGGTGAGCAGTGCGCTATACAAATCCCTGAACTTGAACTTGAACTTGAAGGGGCGGAAGGATCTGATGCCAGAGGTTATGTTATCAAAATATTTGAACAAGCATTTCCAGAGCTCACTAACTGGACTTGGGCAACAGAAATCCAAAGAGCTCACCGCACACCGTTTAAAATCAAAAAAGGTACCAAAGAAGGGGACAAACCTAGAGCTATCCTAATCTTCTTGGGTAACTTTGTGCTGAGGCAGACAATTGCGGAGAAGTCAAGACCGGATGCCAAGAGGAATGTCGATGGGATCTCGTTCTTCGTACGCCCGGATTTTTGCCATATAACAGTGGAGATACGCTGGAGAATCAGGCAACTGATTAATCCATTTCAGCAGAAGAAAATGCAGGCTTATCTAATTAATCCAGCTCAACTGAAAGTCATAAACGAGGGGAGAACTATGTACTTTACTCCTGAGATTAAAGCAAGAGAATATCTCGACTCTTATGGGAAGTAGAACAGTTCTAGATATGTATGTATGTATGTATGTATTGGCATCCTTGTATAGCGCTATGTCTGTCACCCAACGGGTATCCTGGCGCTTAGACTGTGAAATTACCGTACAAGATGTTATCAGCTGCTAAACGCACTTACTCTGCTCTTGGAAAAAGGTGAGTTTTTAAAGCTTTCTTAAAAGAGATGATATCTCCCAGAGTTCTCAAACCTAATGGCAAGGAATTCCACAGTCTAGCTGCAGTGTACCTGAATGAGCGAACCTCCATCCGGGATCTCAAAATCTTGGGAACTGATGCCAGGCAAGCTGAAGCCGAGCGGAGAGATCTGGAAGGAGTATACCAGGAAAACAAATTTTGTAGTGGTGCCGGTCCCTGGCCATGAAGGGCTCTGAACACCAGACAGAGGGCTTTAAACTCAATCCGCTGGGAGATCGGCAACCAATGAAGATCCTTTAATGCCTTTGCAGACGAATCTGAGCGGCAACGTGAGAGAGCCAGTTTGGCAGCAAAGTTCTGCACGCGTTGCAGTTTCCCCACCAGAGTCGTTGGTGCCCCCAGAAGTAATGCATTGCAATAGTCGAGTCTGCTCAAGACTATGCTACGCACCACCTCTGGTCTGGCCTGCGTGGGGAGAAAAGGTAGAATTTTTCGCAGCGTGCAGATCAAAGCCATACAAGTACTCACCATTTTGTTCACAGCCGCGTCCAGCTGAAGGTTGGAACCCAACACCACTCCCAGGTTCCGAACAGAATCAGCCGGAGTGCTAGTGCCCTGCAAGGAGGGGGGCCAAAAGTCCTGTGGAAGAGGCCTAGAAATACGGTCCGATGAACAATGCATCACCTCAGTTTTAGCACTGTTAAATTGCAGCGAATTCTGACCCAGCCATTCCGCCGTGGATATCATACAGCGGTGAAAGGGTTCTGTGATACGGCCTCCTTGCCCTCAAACGAGAAGACAAGCTGGGTATCGTCCGCATAGTTGGTGACTGCTATGCCAAAAGATTTTATTAATCTGATCAGGGGGCGGAGATAAAGATTGAAAAGAATTGGGCTGATGGCCGACCCCTGGGGTACACCCTGACCCACCCCTCTGATGTTAGATTGGAAGGGTGGCAAGGCAACCACCTGATGTCTATGGCAGAGATATGAGACCAACCATTCAAGGGCTAGGCCAGACACCCCTGCCTCTTCCAGCCTCCTGATCAAGATCGTATGGCTGACCGCATCAAACGCAGCCGACATGTCGAGCAGCACTAAAAAGGCTGCTCGACCTTGGTCGGCACGTGTCCTAAGGTCATCCAAAACAGTCACCAATGCTGACTCTGTCCCATGGGCTGGCCTGAAGCCAAATTGAGCTTCGTCCAGGCATGCCGTAGATTCCAGGAAACCCGACAGATGTTTTGTATTCCATTTCTCCAAGATTTTAATTGGAAATGGGAGCAAGGATATTGGTCTGTAATTCGCTGGGCAAGAAGGATCCAACGTTTCCTTTTTAAGGAGAGGAGATACCACTGCCTATTTCCAGCAGTCCGGGACACGAGCAGAGGTAAGGGACTGAACACAAATATCAAAAAGAGGGGGAAAAAGCTCTTCTTGAAACAGCTTCCAATACTATGGTGTACGTCTCTGTCCCTGTCTCTAGTATTGGGGGAATTTTGGGGTAGGTTCCGGTGAATAGGTAGTCGGGTGTTTACTTAAAAAAGGGGGGGACGAAATAATATAAAAATGTCCAAAGGGGGCAACAGAATGTCGAGTTACATCACAATATGATATCACAAGCTTCACTGCTCTCGCTGTGTCCATCACACGCACAGACTTGGTCTGAGCGCCTCACTTGCTAGGGAGCAGGGGTGTAGGGAGAAGGTGGGAGGGAGGAGGGCAAGGGGGGAGGTGGGTGAATTGGGTGGTGGGGGCTGTGGGGCAGCCAGGGGGGAGGGAGTGTAAGGGGTTGGGAGAAAAATCGGAAAAAAAAGAAAAAATAAGGTGTATCAAGGTAAAAATGGTTAACATTATAATTCAGCAGGGAAGCTTTATGCAAAAATATGTCAAGCATTAAAATTTGTTCAGCTAATGTAGGCGGTTTGAATGACTCGAGAAAACGTCAAAGGGTGGGGCGTCAACAATCAGAGGAGTGGCCATTTTAGCTAAGCCTATGGTAGGAGGAGCAAAACGTTACAAGGCTGACAGCGCAGGGAGATGGGTGATAGTTGAACTTAATCTAGGCTGTACAATATGTGTGATATATGGCTCAAACCAGGATGATCCGGAAATCTTTGATTATTTGGAAGGGGAACTAGCTAATTGGCCAACACCCTTAATGGTTTGTGGGGATTTAAATATTTCAGTAGACTGGAACAAAACAGATGATTACGCTGGGCGGAAACCTAAAGTGTTCCGAGCTCTCGATTCCCTTATGAAGTGACATGGTCTTAAAGATGTGTGTGCGGTAAGGGAACCCTTAGATCCAGGCTACACCTACTTTACTTGCCCTAATTCAAAGTATACTAAATTAGACTACTTTTTGATTTCCTCTACGGAGCTGAATAAGGTGCGAATCAAGAAACTTCCAAAATCAATATCAGACCACAATCCTCTAGTTATGTACTATGATATGCCTACAATGGAAGGGAAATGACCCAGCTGATCTTTTGAGAGAAAATTATTATTGGGTACTAGGTTTGTTGAACATCTCAAAAAATGGGCTGTGGAGTTTTATGATATTAATAGGTATAGTGCGTCTAGGAATAACGTCTGGGATGCTTTTAAGGCCGCTCTAAGAGGAGAGACGATAAGTTGCTCTGCTAGGATTAGGAAAGACGATAAGAGAGAAATCGAGAAGCTTACAGATATGCTAGTGGTAGCGGAAGAACAGCATATTAAGGACATAGGGCAGGGACGAGAGGGGCGGGAGAGCCTAAAAAGAATAACTGTTCTTAAAGCAGACTTGCAGAAAATAATCACTCAGAAAGAAACTAATGAGTATCAGGTTTCCAAGGCAAGACGCTATGAAACAGGAGAACAAGCAGGTCAGGCACTTGCTCTGCAGATAAGACAAAAAAGGACTATGAATTTAATCTCAACTATACAGGATGAGGATAAAGAGTATACGGAGCCTAATGACATCTTGAGAATCTTTCAGAATTTTTATCAAAATCTCTATAACGAAGAGACCTCTATGGATGAGCATGGTTTAGACTCTGGCTATGCAGATGGTGGGCCGTGTCTAGACACTCAAACTAGGGAAGATCTTGATAGAGACCTAGATATGACAGAATTAACTATGGCCTTACAGGAACTAGCCTCAGGTAAGGAAGCAGGACCTGACGGAATCCCCCGCGAGGTGTATAAATGCTTAGAAAAGGAGATCGCACCAATTCTATTGGATCTATTCAATGGTATTTTGTGGTCAGGTATAATACCCGAGTCCTGGAAGGAGACTAACATCTTTATCTTCCACAAGAAGGGGAAACCAAAGGAATTGCCGGGGTCTTACCGACCAATATCGTTAATTAACGCAGACACTAAGTTATACTCTAAGATCTGGGCTGGCAGGTTGGGAGGGATCATTGGACGTCTCATTTCTCCGTGGCAGCATGGGTTTATACCCGGTAGAGGTACTACAGAGCACACTAGAAGAGCAATTGCGCTATTTGATGCTCATGGTGCTACGAGGGGGGGAGATGGCCATGATCCTCCTCGACGCTGATAAAGCCTTGACCGAGTGGTATGGGATTTTCTTTGGGGGATTTTGGTCGGTAGAGGCTTTGGTAATAACTTTCTGAGTGCGATTAAGGCTATGTACCTTGATCCGGTGGCTCGTGTTATGGTTATGGGGGAAAGGTCTGATAAAATAATGATTAAGAGAGGGACTCGCCAGGGTTGCCCTTTCTCCCCGATCTTATTTTCCCTATATATAGATCCTTTCATTCAAAAAAATGTAGTCTCTCGCCAAATCAGCCCTGTAGTGTTTAATGGCTTCACTATAAAATTGCTTGCCTATGCTGATGACCTGGCGATAACTACATCTGATCCACATCAAGCAATGCCAGCTTTGGTCCAACTGGCCAACGAATTTGGTCTTCACTCAGGTTTTCGGTTAAATGAGGGGAAAACGCAGATAATATGTACTAAAACTATAGTGAAGTCTGATTATAGATTTGTAAATTCAGCCATATATCTTGGGGTCAGAATTAACGCAGCAGTTGAGAAGATGTTCGGAGAGAATTACCTACCCCTTATTAATGAAATTGAAAAGGACTTGGAAAGAATTGACGTGTTACACTTATCTTTGATTGGTAGAGTGAAAATTTTAAAAATGACAATGTTCCCCAATGTTCTATATCTGTTTAGGGCTATCACATTGCTGTTAGAGGAAAATGTGTTGAGGAAAATCGAATCCACATTTGTTAGCTTTGTTTGGCAGTATGGCATAGTGAGACGCTGAATTAATTACATGTCACTACCTTGGGACAGGGGAGGTTTGGCTATGCCGAATCTGAGATTATATCATTTGGTATGCATCCTTACACAGATGAACATATTATTTCAAGCGGAACCACTACCATCTGAAGATCAAATTGAGAGTCAGGTCCCGCCCTCTATCTTCGAGCTGTTACTGGGGAGGAAGGCTTATGGGCTACTGCAATGCGAGGTAGATCGGAGATATTATAGGAAGGCAAGATACAAGATCTTTGAAGGGGTTTGGGGAACTTGGAAGGCGATCAGCAAAATTATGAAAATCCCCAAAATAAACGCCAATATAAATCTTTGGAAATCTAACTTATTTCCACATCTGGGCCAAAGTGCGTATTGTACTGTGTGGAGAGAGCATGGGATAATATCCCTGGGCGATGTCATGAAAGGTGGTGCTGTTCTTTGCTTTGACGAGATACAGAAGAAGCATGGGATCCCTGGTAGTCACTGGATATTATATGAACAAATTGCCCAAACATTATTAGCTTACAGACCAAAAATGTTACTACTCCCAGATAGCCAATTGATTGAATATCTAAAGAAAGGGGGAAAGAAGATAGGAATTGCTTACAATTTGTCTTTGCCTGGCCTCACAGATGATCTGGATAAAACTGAGGCCACTTGGGCACAAAAACTGGGAGATCCGGATGTCGATATAGACCTTGCCTTAATGTTAAGTAAGAAAGTATTTCGAGCATCAAACCTAAGGTCTCAACACTACAGGACTTCATTTAATTTATACTATACCCCTGCGAAATTATATGGGTGGGGTCTTAGAGAAGATGATAAATGCCCCAAATGTAATTCAGGTCCAGCAGACCTATTGCATATGTTTTATTACTGTCCCAACTTGGTTTTAATACGCAGTGAAATAACTTTATTCCTGGAGGGGCTGCTAGGTATTAACATCAACCTATCCCCTACCCTGGTTATTACAGGGACAGACAATAAACATAATGTGGGGAGAGATACTCAAGCGTTATTGTTCATAGCAGTAGCAGTATTACGAATTCTTATTTCGGCAGGTTGGAAGGATACTGTTGCTCCTACATTTCAAATGTGGCTGTCTAGATTGTTAGGTATACATAATTTAGAGGCATGTTTATACGAATCTAAGGGGAGGACAACGCAAGAATTTGGTAGAAATATCTGGGAGCCTCTCAAGAAATGGAAGAATTAGTGGAGGACAAATTGTATGAATACATTATTTATGAGTGTTTTAAAGTTTATAATAGCAATATGAATTCCCTCTGAGGTATGAATGTATGTATTTTTGCTTCTTTTTGTACTTTGCTGACAAATTTAATGCACATTTGGAATTTTATATACGTATAACCGATGAACTGAATATGTATTGGATCTTAATGGAATTACACCTTATTTATCTTTATCAATAAAAAATAAATAAAAAAAAGTCTCTGGTGACTGGCTTTCTTGCCATTCTCGTAGTATAATACAATCTCACTGGTGAGTGATTTTCACAAAAGTCAGGGGAGTGACACATTTAATTCCAGCACTTTGCAATTTCATGTCTCTGATGAATATTATCGGTTCATGAATGTGATTGCTTTACAAATGTAGTGAGATTGTATTATAACACGAGAATGGCAAGAAAGCCAGTCACCAGAGACTTTAAAATCATGAACAATGAAAACCATTGGTGAAACTGTCCGCGAAAATCTAACTAATTGCTTTCAATGTAACTTTATTGAAATTTGAGCACTTTAACACTAATTTTCACATGAAAACTACTTTACCCATAATGCAATTGCATTTCACTGTTATGTTAAAACATTTTTCACTGTGCACTAAAAATAAAAGAAGGCTCGTGTTAGAGCTCAACACCAGTGATCAAGCCTTCGGCTGAAGGCGAAACGCGTTGGGTTAAGACGAGTAAGCTAAAATAAAGCAGTTGGTCTAAAAACTGAATTGTGCCTGAGTGAGTGCCTCCTTACCGGTGTCGAGCCGGTTCTTGTGTGCACCACGCTACAACGAAGCGCGCCGGGGTTCCACTCATAGAACCACGCCATGAAAAAAAAAAAAAAAAATATATATATATATATATTCACTCCGCAATACATCAAAAGATATTGATGAAAACAGGACGCCCAGAGCTGCAGTTGTATAAAGTTTTATTCAGCAGATGAGAAAAGTTCCACGACGCGTTTCACCATCACGGCTTGGTCACGTGACCAAGCCGTAATGGCGAAACGCGTCGTGGAACTTTTCTCATCTGCTGAATAAAACTTTACACAACTGCAGCTCTGGGCGTCCTGTTTTCATCAATATCTTTTGATGTATTGCGGAGTGAATTTACACAGCCAGCTGGTGGCTGCAACAGGACATCCCACGCCAGCCTATCTCCTAACCAGCGGTGGTGGGGAGCATATATATATATATATATATATATATATATATATATATATATATATATATATATATATATATATATATATATATATATATATATGTAAAGAACTCCGCTGAATTCCAAAGCAACGCTTAGAAAAACATCGAAACCTGACCCATTAGGAAATTTGCAAATCTTTATTTTCTTATCCTTGTGCAGACACACACGCCGCCATATATATATATATATATATATATATATATATATATATATATATATATATATATATATATATATATATATATATTCACTGAAAAAACCATAGGTTATAGACCATATATAGTTAGGAATTCGCATTTACAAAACCTTATTTTACTCACACAAAACCATTGAAATTCCATATATAGTTAGTTGCACTAACTATATATCGCGCACCCGCAATCCACTGCTGATGATGTCACATATTACATCATTCATGACATGGTCAGTGACATCACTGATGACATCTCAAATGACATCACTGAGGACATCTCAAATGACATCACTGATGACATCACTGATGACATCTCATTTGACATTACTGATCACATCACTGATGATATCATTCATGTGATGATACGATGAACCTCTTCAGACTCTAATATAACCTTAGATACAATCAGTGTAAACAGACACTCACAGACTGTCACTCATCCATGGAGTTACTCACACACCTAGTCAGTCATGCAAAGAATCAATCACACCTCCATTTCCTCAACTATACAGTTATACAAACTTTACTTATTCAAACATATACTAACACATATTTACTCTCTTATACAATCCCTGATACAAGTTCACAATGATCCATATAGCCACTCACACATTCACTGGCTCTTATGCAAAGTTATTTATATATGTCAACTCTCACATGTACTGTGTTTTACATATGTACTTACTTTGACATGTAGCACTGAGATATCCATTCACTCACCAATACACTCATGCACACATTCAACCACCCATACAGCTGTTTCCACATGCACTTTTGAAACCATACATCTAGTGAATCAACTGCTCACACATCTATGCACAGAGTCATACACCTCCCAGCCACCCACACACACACTCAGTCTCCCATACAAATACTTGGGCAACCAATCAATAACCCATATAGTTACTCATATAGCTACTTATCAACACATGCAACAGTTTACAGAACAACAGACATAATGATGCACAAATTAAGACAGTTTAGTCACTAACCCATGCACTCAGTGAGACACATTTAATCACTCACTCATACAGTCAGTCATGCACCTACTAAATCCTTCATCCAGACACTTATACATCCACTCATTCTTCAATATGTAAGACATATTTTAACTTTACAGAAACATACAGTCACTGGATGTTGTCATCAGTGATGTCATCAGTGATGTCATTTGAGATGTCATCAGTGATGTCATCAGTGATGTCACTGACCATGTCATGAATGATGTAATATGTGACATCATCAGCAGTGGATTGCGGGTGCGCGATATATAGTTAGTGCAACTAACTATATATGGAATTTCAATGGTTTTGTGTGAGTAAAATATGGTTTTGTAAATGCGAATTCCTAACTATATATGGTCTATAACCTATGGTTTTTTCAGTGATTTTTCAAGGTTTTATAAATGCTAATTCCTAACTATATATGGTCTATAACCTATGGTTTTTTCAGTGAATTTTCAAGGTTTTGTAAATGCTAATTCCTAACTATATATGGTCTATAGCCTATGGTTTTTTCAGTGAATATATATATACATACATATATAAACATATATCATCTGTATATCTATATAAATACAAACATAAATGCATGCATACATATACTTATATGCATATAGATTCATGTTATTTACATGAAAGTTGAAAAAACACTAATAAAAGCAAAGCTAAAAAGCCACCTCATTACAAACAGAATGGCTTTAACTTAAACGAGGGCGAGATCTATTGCATTTTCAATGCTTGTTTACTTTGGTTCCATCAAGAAGGCATTCAGATGTGTCACACATTTGCCATAAATTCTGAATGTTAGCACTCTAGTTGCACATTAGATCACTGTAGTAAAGCTACTGCTCACCAGGGACGTCTGCTGCTGGTATTCAAAGTGCATGTTTCAGTCTGCATGTCAGAATTTTTTTAATGAAATAGAAGAGGATTTGAGAAGTCACTCAAAATGATTCCTAATTTTTCTTTCTGAAGCACTAATCATACTTTCTATGGCAAAATTAACCCCCTCATGTTGTTCCTTTTTAAATTGAGTGTTTTCAGACTTACCACTTCATTCCAATCAAGATGGCTTCTGGTGTGCCATACTTTTGTCATAAGTAAGACTGTTAGCGCTCTAGTTGTTCTTTAGAACACTCTGGGACATTCTGTCATTGGGCTATACTTGGGGTACATCTGGGTGATATTTGGGCTACATTTAGGCTCTTTTGTCTCTGGTGGCCATCTTGGGAGACTGTATGTCAGAATTTTTTAATGAAATTGAAGAGGGTTTGAGAAGTGACTCAAAATGTGCCCTAATTTTTCTTTCTGCAGCACTAATCATAATTCATATGGCAAAATATACCCCCTCATTTTGTTCCTTTTTAAATTAAATGTTTTAAGAGTTACCACTTTATTCCCATCACGATGGCTCCAGGTGTGCTATACCTTTGTAATAAGTAGGACTGTTAGCGCTCTAGTTGTTCTTTAGAACACTCTGGGACATTCTGTCATTGGGCTATACTTGGGCTACATCTGGGTGATATTTGGGCTACATTTGGGCTCTTTTGTCTCTGGTGGCCATTTTGGGAGACTGCATGTCAGAATGTTTTAATGAAATAGAAAAGGATTTGAGAAGTCACTCAAAATGTGCCCTAATTTTTCATTCTGCAGCACTAATCATACTTTCTATGGCAAAATATACCCCCTCATGTTGTTTCTTTTTAAATTAAATGTTTTAAGAGTTACCACTTTATTCCAATCAAGATGGCTTCAGGTGTGCCATACCTTTGTAATAAGTAGGACTGTTAGTGCTCTAGTTGTTCTTTAGAACACTCTGGGACATTCTGTCATTGGGCTATACTTGGGCTACATCTGGTTGATATTTGGGCTACATTTGGGCTCTTTTGTCTCTGGTGGCCATTTTGGGAGACTGCATGTCAGAATGTTTTAATGAAATAGAAAAGGATTTGAGAAGTCACTCAAAATGTGCCCTAATTTTTCATTCTGCAGCACTAATCATACTTTCTATGGCAAAATATACCCCCTCATGTTGTTTCTTTTTAAATTAAATGTTTTAAGAGTTACCACTTTATTCCAATCAAGATGGCTTCAGGTGTGCCATACCTTTGTAATAAGTAGGACTGTTAGCGCTCTAGTTGTTCTTTAGAACACTCTAGGAGGCTGCAGTAGAATACAAAGGAATCAACTGACAGTCTCTGTCCTTGTTGGATGTACATGTTTTACTGAGAATGTCAGACTTCATTTTCACATGACTGAGAAAGATAATGTGAATTTACAGAAAATGTGCTTTCAGTTTAGCTTATAGATCCCCTTCCAAACCACTGTGGGAAAATCATGAGATATTAGTTTTCTTTCAAACAATATTCATGATATCACAGCAGAAGGTTTTTTCACATGGTAAAATCACCTTAGAACCCACCACAATTCCTAAAACGGGTATGGTACCATCAACAAATGATTCATAATGTAACTAAAGTCCTAAAACCCTCTATGAACTACAATGCTTTTTAATGAGGTGCTATCATGTATATTGGTCCCAAGATGGCTGCCAACACTTCTTGGATGAAGTGCTGACAGCCAATCAGATCAGATGTGTGGTTAGGCTCCGCCCAGATATATATCTTTTTTTGAACCTAAATTACTCAAAATCCACTGGAGCACATATATTGAGACCTAGCAAAGGCACATCGGGCTAACAGTCCTCACAATTTTGCCACGTTTCGTGCAAATCGATTCAGCCGTTCGAGCTAAAAGTGAGGCCAACCGCCCTATGGAAATTAACATGGGAAAAACGCGTTTTGGGACCCCCCTTTTTTCTCAGCCCCCCCTTGATGAAACCCCCCCAAATTGTCAGGGGCTGCTCAGAAACAAAATGTTCAATTTTCCTGAAAATTTCAGCCAATTCCGTCCACAAACGCCAAAGTTATTAGACATAGAATTTTCAAAAATCCCATAGAGAAAAAATCCTAACTATATATACCTACTGGCGACCGCCAGTAGGTAATATATACGTATATATATATATATATATGTAAATATATATATATATATCCAAAGAACTGCTTCACAGCCGCTGCAGCGCGATGTACAAAGCAAGCAGACATGGACCCAAATTTCAAAGGTATTGCTCAGCTCTTTATTTGTCGGCCATTACGCGTTTCGCCACCCGTAGTGGCTTGATCACATGACAAAGCCAGAATAGTAAAAGACCAATTTAAAAGGCTGCACAGTTACACGTGACTAAAAGAAAAGTAAACATGGAAAAAACACTACTGGTAGTGGCCGTGGAATCAATACAGCGAACCGGTTAGGGAAGCATATTGTTGATCCATAGTGATAAGCATTCAAATGAGGGAAAGTGCAAAATCTGTACATAAGGAATTGTGAAATGATAAAAATATAAATAACACATTCCTAAATTACATGATTTCAAAATTGGGTCGTCATCATAAAATATGTTAAACCGCATGTAAAATTCATAAAATAGTTCATATATTAAAAACAACTTTACAAAAATAATTTACTCAATAAATACAGAGCTGTACAGATTTTCAAGTAATAGAAGTAAAAAATGTGCTTACTCCTATATGTCCTATAGGCATAAATGCCTGATTGCTTAATCAAAAGGAAAAAAATATCCAAAGGCCACATAAGAGTGTGAATAAAGTGCAAAGTGCTACCAATATAATTAAAATTCATCCTAATATATAAGTAAAAAAATATATATTATTACACATAAAAGGAAGACTCTTTTTATATGTTTATTGCTTTTAGAGGGTCGTGCAAAATAGTGCAAATATAGCCTATAAAAAGTGGCTTAAAAACCAAAAATGGTAAATTGGTATGGAGAATTGCGGCAGCTACAACTAAGGTGGCCTACTGTGTAGTGTTAAATAGTAGCAAATGCGCTGGTGTAATGGCTGATAAAGAAATTCATACACAGCCAATTACAGCTTCAATTTAGATGTACAATTCATGAATGAATGATTAAATAAAGTTAACATGGAAAAGGACACACCGAGATAGCGGGAGGCAGCAGAAACAGGGAATGCAGGGATAATTCTATAAGCACGTGTGTAAATCCTCTGTGGTGTTCAGCCCACCCGGTGATTTGCTATTAAGGTTCAGGATGTCGCGGGTTTCCAGTTTGCGCAGCATGAGTTTCTTTTTTAGTTTTGGGCATGGCATCAATAACAAAATAAGAGAAGGCTTGAAGATTATTGTCATGCACTACTCGAAAATGTCTCGCCACAGGGTACGTGGGTCATTATTATTAATCGCCCTTATGTGTTGCAGAATTCTTTTGTTGGCTGGTAATTTAGTGCTGCCCACATATTTAAGGGGGCAGGTGCATTGTAGAATGTAAATGGCGAATTCTGTTTTGCAGTGGAGGGATTTGTTGATTTTAATCTCCTTATTGCTAAAGGCTGTACAATACATCTTGGTGTTAATACCATATTGACAAGCCTTGCAAATCCGGCATTTGGTAAACCCATTAGTGGCCATCAGCCAATTGTGGGAGAGACTGGTTTCTGGGCTGCTCGATACCAAATCGCTATACATGGATGGAGCTCTTCTAAAAGTGATGTTAGGTTTAACAGCCAGAGTATCACCAATGACTGGGTCACTTTTGACCAGTGCCCAGTTTTTGTTGATAATTTTGGTGATGCTTTTTTCTTGTGCATATATATATATATATATATTATATTCACTGAAAAAAACATAGGTTTTACAGATGTTATAGTTGGGAATTAGCATTTAAAAAACCTTAGAAATTCACAGAATAAACATAGGTTTTAGGGACGTTATAGTTAGTTGGACATTTCACTCATTCAAAACAATAGAAATTCCGATGTTATAGTTAGTTGAGCTAACCCCAGCAATGCACTGCTGATGACGTCACATATTAGATCATTCATGACATGGTATCTGTGTCCTGAGTCCTGAATGGCAGCGACCCTAACTTCGTGGCAGCAACCACAGCACCTCATTCCCTTCAATTAGTGAGGAGTATTTACAGATTGAAGTCTGCCGACAAGTGGTATATCAAGGGTGGACACTGTTCATCAATTTATTTAAACCTAACAATATTTTTTTGTAACATTTTCTCGAACACTTAACAGCACGTGTAGGTTAAAAGTTCACGGTTGTTTTAAGTTCGAACACTGCCTTCCTAATGCAAGTAGTAGGTGTGGTTGAGTTGAGAAAATGTTATCCTAGAATATGTACTCCACGTTCAAACTGCTTTTTCTTACCAATCACAAAGATGCTTTTCCACAAAATGAAAGTGCACCCTACTTTTAAAAAACAATACTTTTCAACTCCCAATCAGGTATCATTTTGTATGTGAAAAAAAACTAGTTCCCCATCTTTAAACATATCTACGAAGGAACTGCATGACCTACAGACATCTTTCCATATCTTCCAGCCATTCCTTCAAAATGCTAATCCTAGGGCATAGCTATGTTTTCTGGTGCAAGAGGTATGCAGAACAGAGACGTATTGACTTAGACCTAGGTTTACAAAATGTGGACATTAAATGGTTTGCACAGAGAGGATTGGTTAAAACCTGTTTGCATCTCCAACACCCTAACCTCATGATTGTGCACTGTGGTGGAAACGACCGAGGCACATTGACTGGGGTAGGTTTGGAAATGCTTATGAAGGGCAACTTTGGACAATTTATGTTACTTTTGCCTCATACTGTCTTTGCATACTCCAATATATGCCAAAGACAGATTTGGAAATGGTCAAACCAAACTTGTCCTCAGATTGAAAAATCTAGGAAGAAAGTCCACAAAGCTGTGTCTGCATACATCAGAGACCACAAAATGAGGTCCAGCTACAACAACAACATATGTTTTGATACGGCTGATATCTACAGACGTGATGGAGTATACTTCACATATCAGGGAAATTGAGCTTTCCTGAATAGCTTGAAGCTGTGCATCCGCCCTTAGATGTAGCTCCAACGAATGAACACAAGGGTTTTTTTTAGAGCCACCCTATAACTTACATCTTAGCCCGCTATTTTAGGGCCAGGTAACGGCAACTCCCAGACCCTAGCCAAAATGTATTCTCCACACAGCTGTGGCACAGCGGTTAGACCATCTCACTTTGCAGCACAGGGCTCTCGCTTTGATCACCGGCTCTACTCACCTATAGAGGTGAGTAGTTTGTGCTTTACAAATACCGTATTGATTTACCTTCCTACTCCCTATACAACACCACCTAAGCACCTTATACAAGTTGGACTGGTGTAGCACAGCACCCAGAGCACATGACTTCACAACATAGCACACACAGTTTAGGCTCACGGTTTCATACCTGAGTCCAGCAGCAGCTCAATTTAGCAGCATGACACTCTAGGCAATCCCTCACTTAATTTCCGTACCCAGAACTTTCAGAATGGTGGGGGTCAGTAGTTCAGGGACTTTACCAGGACTCCGGCAGCAGCTCAGCTTACGCCCCCAGTGCCATCAGACCCGTAGGAGTGAGTAATTTGCACTTCACAAATACCGAATTGATTTGATACTCGCAAATTTACCTTTGCACTCCCTGTATAAAACCCCCTAAGCACCATACTCAAGTTACAATGTTCAAAACAAAAGTTCATCAGAGTAGGTATAACTACATTATGACACTACGTGGACAGATGCAGCACAGCGGCCACAGCACATGACTTCACAGCATATGATACACAGTTTGGGCTCACGCTTTGATACACGAGTCCGGCAGCAGCTCAGCTTAGCACCATGAGACTCTAGACAGTACCTCATATATTTTCCGTACCCCAGGACTTTCAGACCAGTACGGGTCAAACGTTCGTCCTAGTAGGTATAAACACATGCTGACACTACTTCCACAGGTGTAGTGCAGTGGCCATGGGACATGACTACACAGCATAAGATACACAATTTGGGCTCACGCTTTAATCCCTGAGTCCCGCACCAGCTCACCTTAGCAACATCAGACTCTAGGCAATACCTCACTTAATTTCCATAGCCCACCACTTTCACACCAGTAGGGGTGACTACTTCGCTTCGAACCCCCTCAATAGCACACACTAAACACACCAAAGAGGCTACAGTGCTCATACCCTCCTCTTTATCACTTTTTTCACCCTTTTTTCCCCTTACTCGCTTCAACGGAATCACAAAATGTCGGCCAACACTCCCTAGTTGCAACGGCATGCACCGCTTGTGCTCGTAACGCTTCAGCCGATCAGATGGCCGAATTCACAAATATCGATATCTGTAAATTTCAATATTTCTCCAAAACTACTGAACAAATTTACACCAACTAAACAAAAGTGTGCTTTGTAGACCAAGACCCTTCTCCCTGCCAAATTTGGGGTAATTTTGTTCACCCGTTCGACCTGTAGCCTTGTCTAAAGTTTCCTATAGAAATTAACATGAAGAAACCACGTTTTGGGACCCACTTTTTATCTCAACCACCCCTTGACCAATCACCCCCAAACTATCAACATAGGAGCCGATATGAACAATGAATTAGTTTTGAAAATTTCATGAAGATTCATCAAACGACGCCAAAATTATAAGCAAAATAACACATTTTGTTCCTATGGAATCTTGGTCCTAACTATAACTACCTACTGGCCGCCAGTAGGTAATATGTATGTACTGTATGTATGTATGTGTATATATCTCTGCTTTTGCCACTTGTTGGCTCCGTGGAGTGTTTCCTGATATATATATATATATTCACTGAAAAAAACATAGGTTATAGACCATATATAGTTAGGAATTCGCATTTACAAAACCTTATTTTACTCACACAAAACCATTGAAATTCCATATATAGTTAGTTGCACTAACTATATATCGCGCACCCGCAATCCACTGCTGATGATGTCACATATTACATCATTCATGACATGGTCAGTGACATCACTGATGACATCACTGATGACATCTCAAATGACATCACTGATGACTTCACTGATGACAACATCCAGTGACTGTATGTTTCTGTAAAGTTAAAATATGTCTTACATATTGAAGAATGAGTGGATGTATAAGTGTCTGGATGAAGGATTTAGTAGGTGCATGACTGACTGTATGAGTGAGTGATTAAATGTGTCTCACTGAGTGCATGGATTAGTGACTAAACTGTCTTAATTTGTGCATCATTATGTCTGTTGTTCTGTAAACTGTTGCATGTGTTGATAAGTAGCTATATGAGTAACTATATGGGTTATTGATTGGTTGCCCAAGTATTTGTATGGGAGACTGAGTGTGTGTGTGGGTGGCTGGGAGGTGTATGACTCTGTGCATAGATGTGTGAGCAGTTGATTCACTAGATGTATGGTTTCAAAAGTGCATGTGGAAACAGCTGTATGGGCGGTTGACTGTGTGCATGAGTGTATTGGTGAGTGAATGGATATCTCAGTGCTACATGTCAAAGTAAGTACATATGTAAAACACAGTACATGTGAGAGTTGACATATATAAATAACTGTGCATAAGAGCCAGTGAATGTGTGAGTGGCTGTATGGATCATTGTGAACTTGTATCAGGGATTGTATAAGAGAGTAAATATGTGTTAGTATATGTTTGAATAAGTAAAGTTTGTATAACTGTATAGTTGAGGAAATGGAGGTGTGATTGATTCTTTGCATGACTGACTAGGTGTGTGAGTAACTCCATGGATGAGTGACAGTCTGTGAGTGTCTGTTTACACTGATTGTATCTAAGGTTATATTAGAGTCTGAAGAGGTTCATCAAATTATCACATGAATGATATCATCAGTGATGTGATCAGTAATGTCAAATGAGATGTCATCAGTGATGTCATCAGTGATGTCATTTGAGATGTCATCAGTGATGTCATTTGAGATGTCATCAGTGATGTCATCAGTGATGTCACTGACCATGTCATGAATGATGTAATATGTGACATCATCAGCACTGGATTGCGGGTGCGCGATATATAGTTAGTGCAACTAACTATATATGGAATTTCAATGGTTTTGTGTGAGTAAAATAAGGTTTTGTAAATGCGAATTCCTAACTATATATGGTCTATAACCTATGGTTTTTTCAGTGAATTTTCAAGGTTTTGTAAATGCTAATTCCTAACTATATTGTCTATAACCTATGGTTTTTTCAGTGAATTTTCAAGGTTTTGTAAATGCTAATTCCTAACTATATATGGTCTATAGCCTATGGTTTTTTCAGTGAATATATATATATACATACATATATAAACATATATCATCTGTATATCTATATAAATACAAACATAAATGCATGCATACATATACTTATATGCATACAGATGCATGTTATTTACATGAAAGTTGAAAAAACACTAATAAAAGCAAAGCTAAAAAGCCACCTCATTACAAACAGAATGGCTTTAACTTAAACGAGGGCGAGATCTATTGCATTTTCAATGCTTGTTTACTTTGGTTCCATCAAGAAGGCATTCAGATGTGTCACACATTTGCCATAAATTCCGAATGTTAGCACTCTAGTTGCACATTAGATCACTGAAGTAAAGCTACTGCTCACCAGGGACGTCTGCTGCTGGTATTCAAAGTGCATGTTTCAGTCTGCATGTCAGAATTTTTTTAATGAAATAGAAGAGGATTTGAGAAGTCACTCAAAATGATCCCTAATTTTTCTTTCTGAAGCACTAATCATACTTTCTATGGCAAAATTAACCCCCTCATGTTGTTCTTTTTTAAATTGAGTGTTTTCAGACTTACCACTTCATTCCAATCAAGATGGCTTCTGGTGTGCCATACTTTTGTCATAAGTAAGACTGTTAGCGCTCTAGTTGTTCTTTAGAACACTCTGGGACATTCTGTCATTGGGCTATACTTGGGGTACATCTGGGTGATATTTGGGCTACATTTAGGCTCTTTTGTCTCTGGTGGCCATCTTGGGAGACTGTATGTCAGAATTTTTTAATGAAATTGAAGAGGGTTTGAGAAGTGACTCAAAATGTGCCCTAATTTTTCTGTCTGCAGCACTAATCATAATTCATATGGCAAAATATACCCCCTCATTTTGTTCCTTTTAAAATTAAATGTTTTAAGAGTTACCACTTTATTCCAATCAAGATGGCTTCAGGTGTGCCATACCTTTGTAATAAGTAGGACTGTTAGCGCATATTTGGGCTACATTTGGGCTCTTTTGTCTCTGGTGGCCATTTTGGGAGAAAAATTAGGGCACATTTTGAGTGACTTCTCAAACCCTCTTCTATTTCATTAAAAAAATTCTGACATGCAGACTGAAACATGCACTTTGAATACCAGCAGCAGACGTCCCTGGTGAGCAGTAGCTTTACTACAGTGATCTAATGTGCAACTAGAGTGCTAACATTCAGAATTTATGGCAAATGTGTGACACATCTGAATGCCTTCTTGATGGAACCAAAGTAAACAAGCATTGAAAATGCAATAGATCTCGCCCTCGTTTAAGTTAAAGCCATTCTGTTTGTAATGAGGTGGCTTTTTAGCTTTCATGTAAATAACATGCATCTGTATGCATATAAGTATATGTATGCATGCGTTTATGTTTGTATTTATATAGATATACAGATGATATATGTTTATATATGTATGTATATATATATATTCACTGAAAAAACCATAGGCTATAGACCATATATAGTTAGGAATTAGCATTTACAAAACCTTGAAAATTCACTGAAAAAACCATAGGATATAGACCATATATAGTTAGGAATTAGCATTTATAAAACCTTGAAAATTCACTGAAAAAACCATAGGTTATAGACCATATATAGTTAGGAATTCGCATTTACAAAACCTTATTTTACTCACACAAAACCATTTAAATTCCATATATAGTTAGTTGCACTAACTATATATCGCGCACCCGCAATCCACTCCTGATGATGTCACATATTACATCATTCATGACATGGTCAGTGACATCACTGATGACATCACTGATGACATCTCAAATGACATCACTGATGACATCTCAAATGACATCACTGATGACATCACTGATGACATCTCATTTGACATTACTGATCACATCACTGATGATATCATTCATTTGATAATACGATGAACCTCTTCAGACTCTAATATAACCTTAGATACAATCAGTGTAAACAGACACTCACAGACTGTCACTCATCCATGGAGTTACTCACACACCTAGTCAGTCATGCAAAGAATCAATCACACCTCCATTTCCTCAACTATACAGTTATACAAACTTTACTTATTCAAACATATACTAACACATATTTACTCTCTTATACAATCCCTGATACAAGTTCACAATGATCCATACAGCCACTCACACATTCACTGGCTCTTATGCACAGTTATTTATATATGTCAACTCTCACATGTACTGTGTTTTACATATGTACTTACTTTGACATGTAGCACTGAGATATCCATTCACTCACCAATACACTCATTCACACAGTCAACCGCCCATACAGCTGTTTCCACATGCACTTTTGAAACCATACATCTAGTGAATCAACTGCTCACACATCTATGCACAGAGTCATACACCTCCCAGCCACCCACACACACACTCAGTCTCCCATACAAATACTTGGGCAACCAATCAATAACCCATATAGTTACTCATATAGCTACTTATCAACACATGCAACAGTTTACAGAACAACAGACATAATGATGCACAAATTAAGACAGTTTAGTCACTAACCCATGCACTCAGTGAGACACATTTAATCACTCACTCATACAGTCAGTCATGCACCTACTAAATCCTTCATCCAGACACTTATACATCCACTCATTCTTCAATATGTAAGACATATTTTAACTTTACAGAAACATACAGTCACTGGATGTTGTCATCAGTGAAGTCATCAGTGATGTCATTTGAGATGTCATCAGTGATGTCATCAGTGATGTCACTGACCATGTCATGAATGATGTAATATGTGACATCATCAGCAGTGGATTGCGGGTGCGCGATATATAGTTAGTGCAACTAACTATATATGGAATTTCAATGGTTTTGTGTGAGTAAAATAAGGTTTTGTAAATGCGAATTCCTAACTATATATGGTCTATAACCTATGGTTTTTTCAGTGAATATATATATATATATAATATATATATATATATATATATATATATATATATATATATATATATATATATATATATATATATATATATATATATATATATATATATATATATATATTTATATATATTTATATATATATATATATTCCACAATCCTGAGGCACGAAGGGGACTCGTAGAAATCAGGTACAGACCACCGAAGTTTTAAAGTGAAAATGAGGTGCTTTATTCCAAAATGAGCAGCAGCATGACGCGTTTTGTCCGGGAATATATATATTTGTTTATTTTTTCCTTTTTTGTTTTTTTTTACCTCAAAACACACTAGAAATTCGACGTTGAGACCAACATCGCCGTCAAAGCCACGCTCGATGGATAACATACATAATTTGTCGAAGGCACGTGGATCGGCAGGGAGGCCGGTGGAGAAGATTCAGTTGACATCTAAACAATCAACGTCGCATACAGTTCAACAGTTGACATCAATAGACAAATATCCAACGTCTCACAATGTGGAAGGGCCACATCGACATCGAGAAGAGACCAGCTTTTAGCAGCAGGTTCGGCTAACTCCAGGCCTTATTCTTCAGTTAGGACCAAATCACAATCTCCCTTGAACATTTTGCCTCATTGGCTACAAAGTATGCGGCAGAGACCTGTGCCACATACGTTTGACTCTGAATATTCCCAGACATATTCTCCTTCAAGAGTCTTTTATTAAATGGAAAAGGAAAAGGATTATGAGACATTGTTAGCCAAGAGGCTGCTATTCAAAGCAAAATCAATGAATCCACCATGCCCGCAGGTGACAGTTAGGTCAGGTAATTTTTACACTCAAGAGCAATCCTGAGTAAAGTTTCTGTTGAGCGCTGTAACAATTTCTGTCCAGGGAGATGGGAGAGTTGCTTATGAATGATGAGAATTCCTTTGAAAGAGAACTAGGATTACAGGTAAGCAATTGTTTCTTCTCTTCCGGGGGATCCTCATCAATAGTCATAAGCAGTGAATAGAATAGCAAGCCCATCCCACAAGAAGCCGACATGAAATAACAAAAGAGACTATTGGTATGAAGCACATGCCATTCAAATAAGTTACAGTTTTGTACAAAGAGAATCAGAATTAATAATAATCAAAATTATCTTTTGTCTTGTCTTCAGGTGCTGTGTTTTATTTCATCTTCTTCAGATAACATTCTTTTAGCTTTAGCCAACACATTTTCGTTGTTTCTGGTAGATATCCCTACGACTTCATCAGGCCTGGTGTTATGTAGGGATTCAGTAGTCGGATCTGCTGTCTGGAATTAACAGCATAGGACGTCAATTAGTCCGTTTCTCCTTAGTATGTTTAAATCACATATGTAGTGTAGCCACTGGATATAGTGGTTTGAAATCATAGGACGGTATGACCTCCAATGAAGAACAACAGCTCCAACAACTACCCAAAAAGATTCCTGAAAGAAACCTGTCCTACTTGAGCATCTGCTATAGAATGTGAATCTAGACAATAATGCTCAGCAATAATATGTCCAGATCTCCATGTAGCGGCTTAGCATATTTCCGAAATGAGCACATTTTTTAAAAGAGCTACAGTTGCAACCTTTTGTCTTGTAAAATGCACTTTAGGTCTACTGGGTAATTGTTTGGCTAGTAAATACGAAGTATACAGAAAACTATCCACCAAGAGATAGTCTGTTTTGATTATGCCAAAACTGTTCTCACCGAGCCATAAATATTGAATAGTTTATCTGACCTCCTAAAGGTTTTGGTTTTATTTAGGTAGAACTTCAACTCTTTTCACATCAAGAGAGTGTAAAGTCCTTTCTGGTGTGGTAGATGGACTAGGGAAAAAAGTTGGTAATTAGATGTTTTGATTAATGTGGAAGTCTGAAACTACCTTCGAAAGAAAGCTGGGATGAATTCTCATCACCACTATGTTATGAAAAACTGTGTATGGCTCTGCAGAGCATAATACCTGAATTTCACTAACCCTGCTTGCTGAAGTGATGGCCACAAGAAAAGTCACTTTCCATGTCTGATGCTGCAAGGAGGCTTTATGGATAGGGCCAAATGGTGTACCCATTCATTTGGAAAGGACAACATTAAGTTCGCACAGAGGAGAAGGTAATGTAATTGGACGGAACACTTTCCTAAGCCCTTTCAAAAAGTCTTTGATCATTGGAATTTTAAAGAAAGATGTCTATCATGGAGATTTTCTATAGGCTGTAATAGTAGCAAGAAGCACCTAATAGAATGCATTCCTAGGCTAGATTTAGCTAAATAAAGAAGACGCACGTCAGATGAAATATGGTGCCGAGGGTGCGGCAGGATGGCTGAAACTCTGGAGCACGTGGTTTGTCTTTGCCCAGCACTAATGGCACAGTGCAGACGTAAATTGAAAGTGGAGTGGAATAGGTTGGGAATCCTGTTCTGCAGACAGGCAATCATTGCGGCCTTATGCCCAGAAAACACGGCTTTAAATATCGGCCTTATACTGTTTATATGCTTTGCATACCACAACTTTTTGCATGCTCCCCTCATGTTGGGAGCAGCCTAACCAAGTTGTATCATCTGTAATTTGATTTTATTTACATTTGCACTATCATGATTTGCTGCTATTGACCTGCTGTTGCTATTTTATCTGATCTCTTTTTTAACATTTGTAATTATTTATTAACGGCGGGTGGGCCTACAAGTTCAACACGGTAAATCACTGTATAACAAACTTCGTATCTTTTATCTTCTTTTTAAAAAAAAGTCATTTTTAAATGTCACTTGGATTGTTCAATAGGGAACTGCACAATGCAATGTGGGAACTTTTATCCACTTAAAGTTGATCATTGATGTTATTTTTGCTCTTACAATGTGTATTGCTGTTGGCACATCTTTTAAGGATGTTATTTTATATCCAAATAAAGATTATTATTATTATTATTATTATTATTATTATTATTATTATTATTATTATTATTATAAGAAGATGCATTATAATCACATCTTCTTGGCAATAAATTTGATTGTGCTTGTTTTGTTCATGCAGTCTTGAGAGAGGCCTAAATCAACAAATTGGAGGAATTCAGGAGCCTTGCTGTCAAGTTCAGTGATAGAAGTTTGGGATGCAGAACCTGTCCTCCAAACTTGTACCAGAGATCCTGCCTGCATAGGAAATCTCCTGTGTGGTCGCTCTGACAGGCGTAAAAGGTCTGTAAACCACCACTGACAAGGCCCTTCTGGTGCTATCAGTTTCATCCTGGTCCTGAACATATTTAGTTCGAAAATCACTGTTGGTATTATAGGAATCGGGGGAAATGCGTAGAGAAATTTCCCTGGCCAATTTATCAAAAGAACATTCCCCTTTGACCCTGGTTGGACAAATCTGGATGTGTAATCTTGGCATTTTCTTCTTGTTTGAGTTTGCAAACAAGTCTATTTGTGGATATCCCCAGTCCTGATAAAATGCCTTGCAAGACTTCCTTGCTTAAGATCCAGTTGTGATTTTTGAGATAAAAATGACGGAGAGAGTCAGCTTGGGTATTCTGAACCCCTGAGACATGAATGGCTGTTATGGTTAAATTCCTGACTATTAAAAAAAAGTGGCTTGGGGGTCAAGGAAAAAAGGACAAAAGTGAGTGCCTCCCTGCTTATTCATATAATGCATTGTGTTGTCAGTTTGAACAAGGAGAGCGTTCAATGTTGTTAGTGGGAAAAAATATTTGAGAGCCAAATGAACTGCTCTCAATTCCAGCCCATATGAGCACTATTTCCCTGGAGAGACACATCTGTGATCAGTGCCAGAGTTGGTACATCATGATGTAATGGTACCCATATGAAAAGGTTCTTCTGTTGAGACCACCATGGGAAAGATTGAACTGCATCCTGTGATAGAATCAGCCTTTCTTCCCTGTGGTTGTAGAGTTGATCCCACGGGTCCTTCCGACATTGCTGCAGATGTCTCATGTGCAATCTTGCATGAGGAACTATGAAGAGGCAAGAGGCCATTGAACCTAGTAGGAATGCAATCTGTCTCTCTGATGGATTACGAACATGCATCACTTCAGATTGAATAATAGTCTCTCCTCGAAAGATACACTCTTGTGGATTGTGTATCTAGTATTGCTCCCAGTACTTTAGCTTTTGGGCTGGACAGCCTATAGACGTTCTGGGGTTGACTTGGAGACACTGTAGTGTAGTTCCTATATTCTCAATATGCTCTGCGTATTGGAATAATATATCCTGTAGCTTAGATTTAGGACTGAGGTAAACTAGGTCTCTACCGGTTATATTAGACTTAATTGTGAGTGCCAGCTAGCTCAGAGGTCACTAGAAACTTTCTTGAATAAACAATAAGGGATTTGTTTCTGACAACCGCATAAAACATGACAACTTTGTTTCCCAAGTATAAGAAATCAAATCTCTAGAGTCGCGGAAACAATAGATAAATATTTCACTCAGTCAATCGTGCATGCTTAGTTTCACCAGAGGTGGAAGAGAAATAGAGAGACGGGCGTTTTCAATAAAAAAGGTATTTATTGAACAGTCTCCTTTCTCAAGGATTGAAAACAAACTGCTACAATAGTAGAGCTTACTATGAAGTACAATGCATATAATACGAACAGTATTATAAAGTAGTACTGTGAAAGCATGACATGGTTTCTAAGCCATAAAGTGTATAAAATACATGAAATACATACAATGATAAAAGGATGACTAAAATACTGAACAGGTACGCCTACCCCGGTGTACCTAACCTAAGTCTGGTAAGAGGGAGGGAGTATAAGAGGAGGAGTTTAAGTCTAGGAGTTCTCTGCCAGGAATCTGATTCCGATAATTCTCTAAGAGGTCTAATCAGCTCCATACCTTTGTTCTAGAATGAAGGAGGTCTTGTATCTCGTTCTCGGGACTCGATTTCTCAGATACCCTCAAGGGTAGCCTGGAAACACTGGAGCTAGATTTCTCGGCAGGAGAAATGACAGAGTCTCGCAGTGCGTCTGCTGGAGGGTCGGCTTCCTTCGGCACTTGCTGCTGCAGGGCGTCGGGCAAGTAGATAGTCGGTCTGCTCAAAAAACCCTTGTGTGTTTGTTTAGGCATATCAAGGCATATTTATACTTTGAAGGTGCTGAGTTTGACGTATGTTTGTACTTGATAACGTCATTCAAAGCCTCATTTCTTGGAAAACGCCGGGAGTTCTAGGAGAACTTAATATTCAAGCAGGGGGAAGTCCCGAGCTGCTGAAGGCATTTTTTTCCAAGAAAACGTTGTTAATTTCTGGAGCTTAGTGGAAGTATCCATGCCGTATTTGGGCTGTATGGTTTAGGTCAAATATGGTAATGATTTCTATGCCTATATAAGGAAATGATAAAGTATACCTATGTAAGGGCAGGAATCGGGAAATTTATACTAGGATCCGAGATTCATTTACAACAAGCCAGCTTGGTTAACTTTATGATACAAATCTAATAATGTTTTTTTTTCTGCTGGTGAGATGCTCTTTATCAGCCAATGTTTCAAGTAAGGATAAACAACGATCTTTTGTCTGCTTAAGTGAGCTGTGACTACAACCATGCATTTGGAGAACGTCATTCGAGCTGGTTTTAGGCCAAAAGGTAGGATGACTTTGTACTGATAGTGTAGAGATCCTACCTTGAATCAAAGAAACTTCTTTTATTTTTATTTTTTTAATCTTTATTTAGACATCCGGCACATATATATACTTACAACAAAAAAGTAACAAAAAAAAGAAATTCAAAACATATAAACAGGATATCAGTTATTTATCTAGAGCCCTCCCTCCAAGCAGTATCCTCACTCCACCCCCTAGCCTCCCCCCACCATCTTTCCGAAACCATAGGAAAGTTGAATTTTACTTAAATTTCACCTGCATCCGGACCTGCACGGCACCAGCACCCACCAAACCGAGCACCAGCAGCAACCACCTGGAGTGCATCCTGCTCAACACTCGCTCCGTCCACAGACACGCCGTCCAACTCTGGAACCTGATCGACACTACATCTCCAGACGTCGCCTTCCTCACGGAAACCTGGATGAACGCCTCCTCTGCGCCCGACATCTCCATCGCCATCCCGGACGGATACAAGATCACCCGGAGGGACCGAGTCAACCAGACCAGAAGAGGCATCGCCATCGTCCACAAGAACACCATCCACATCACGACCAACACCGACGACACCCTCAAAACTGCTGAACACCTGCACTTCCAGATCCACACCGACCCCAAGACCACCCTCAGAGGCACCCTCATCTACAGACCCCCGGGACCACGCACACAATTCAGCGAAGACATCACCGACTTCATCAGCCCGCTCGCCCTCCCCTCCGCTGACTACATCCTCCTCGGGGACCTCAACTTTCACCTGGAGAACAACAACGACCGGAACACCACCACCCTGCTGGACAACCTCGGTCTCAAGCAGCTGGTGTCCTCCCCCACCCACTACGCCGGACACACACTCGACCCCATCTTCTCATCCAGCAAGCACATCGCCTTAAGCCACGCCACCGGACTCCACTGGACGGACCACAGCTGCGTCCACTTCAGCTTCAGAAAGAACAAGATCCACCACCACCAGCAGCAGGTCGCACGCAGAAACTGGAACAAGATCACAGCCGACCAGCTCGCCGCAGCCCTGAGCCAAGATCCCCCCGCCAGCTCTGCGAACCCCAGCCAGGCCGCCAACAACCTCACGAAGTGGATCAGCAACTGCGCAGACGACCTCGCCCCACTGAGGACCCCGCCCAGCAGACCCGGCAGTAAGAAAGCACCCTGGTTCACCGACGAACTCAAGAGCTCCAAGAAGAACTCAGGTTTATCAAAAAAGAAAAAGGACACTTGTTACACTTTTCAACCTTGGGTTCAAGGAAGAAGAGTACCCTCAAAAAACTCAATGCTCATCGGAGTGCGGTATATGTGTTCCATCCGCCCCGCATTGTAGTTTTGGCAGTTATCATTGGGTTTTCTTCAGTGTGTTGGCTGCCAGCCTCATCCAGAGGCACCTCTGGTTGTCAAGTGCAGTATCCAGAGATTGAGGGTTTCCCCACTTACAATGTGCAAAAACAAAAAAGTGCAAAATTATGTTAAAAATTGGAAAAGGACCCGAAGGTTTATTAAGGGGTGAATTCCCAATGGATTAAAATAGTGTTGTACTTGAAACAGACCGAGTCACTAGGTCTGTAAGTATATAATTATTGTGGGTTCGTCGACATGTTTCAGCTCCTTAGGCCCTAGGGGTCTGTGGAGCTTTCGTCAGGACTTACAAACAAAAAGATATACTCACACTATTTGGGCAGTATCGATTTATTTCAAGGTAGGATCAAATATCCAGGTTCTGAAAGAGAATTGCATGTTAGTGCGAACAACTGCAGTATTATCTGGTGTTCATTTACATAGTGGGGAAAATTATCCTTGTGTGAAGTAGATCTAGTTTCTACTCTATTGCAAAAAAGGGGGGGGAAGGTTACAGGGCTCAGTAATTGTAAACGTATATTACATTTATACAGTTCTTCATTACAAAAAATAGACATATAATTAGCATGCACATCCTAGGCTGGAAAATACAGGGCGTGCCTGTAGCTGATGGTGGGTAGTACTGCAAATGTGGAGCGCTCATTGAGAAGTTGTTATCTCTGTGAGTTGCTTTCATAGAGGTTTATACCCATTACGACCATGTGTGTTATAAGGTGGAGGCTCAGTATAGTATAAGCGGGACATGAAGGTCATACACAAAGGCGTTAGAAATGCGTGTGTCTCATACGGTGCACAATCGATTAAAAACACTCGATTAGAAACACTTTACGCCGAGCGGTGGAGTTCACCCAGTATAGTTAACAAAAAGGAGGAGTCCTACCTGAATTTGTAGAACTCGTAGCTGCAACGGGGGAGATCGCTTTCTATAGCGCAGGGCTAGCAGGATGGTAAAGAGATGGACTCGGGGTTAGACAAGAAAGGACGCTGCGTCTTACCATAAAGTTGAAGGTCTCTCTCTCAGCGCCATTACCCGCGTGTGGAAAGTTTCCTGACTAGTGCTGGCTCTGCCCCCGGATATCGGATGTGTTCCGATTACTCGGATTTAAAGGGGCCTCAGTTAAGCAATCGTCTGTAATTAAAGGAACCTTGTTGTTCACGTTTAGAAAACAGCATGATTTATAACGGTTTAGTTATTATCAAAAAAGTCACTATGATCGTAGGCACCATTGTAGTTAGGCAACATTGTATGGGTGAATTATTTGCTTTTTCGGTGCATAGTAGATAATGCCGTTTTATCAGAGAGATGCAATGGTTACCATTATGTGTTTTTCAAAGGTGCAGTTGTAAGATCAATGAGCAAAGTGGTGCCAAATAATGTTATCATTCAGACCGTATATATTGTTTTTTACAAGGGCAGCTCACCATGAAAATAACATGGGAGGAATTGCAGGTAGTGTGTTGTTTTTGTGTCCATGTGAAGTTTTCGGATAGTTGCAATGTTTTGGAAACCGAGGTGGTCTTACATGCGACACACATCCCACAGGGGTAATGTCCTGTTATGGGTGTCATTGTTGCATCTCTCGTTATGGTTGCTGGTCTATATTTAGGAGGGTGAGTGTGCACTAGAGCGTCTTTGAGGTTTTTAGATCTGCGGTTGGCAAATCTTGGTTTTGGCCAATCGAATTTACCAATACTGAGAATGTGCCAATTTTTGTTTATTAGTTTTTGTACGACATATGTAGCTGGATTAAAAATATATAGAGATGACATGTCGCAAAATAAAAACAAGGATAAGTGAGCATAAAAGTAATATCAGACTGAAAAAGAATACCACTAAATTATGCTCACATTTCATTGAAAAGAACCACTCTTGCGATGACATACACTGGACAGTGATTGAGATGCTGACGGATAAATCTCAGAACGCAGAATAAATGCTGTATGAAAAGGAGCAAAGGTGGGTGAACCGATTGCGCACCCATGAACACGGTCTGAATGATAACATTATGTGGCACCACTTTGCTCATTGATCTTACAACTGCACCTTTGAAAAACACATAATGGTAACCATTGCATCTCTCTGATAAAACGGCATTATATACTATGCATCGAAAAAGCAAATAATTCACCCATACAATGTTGCCTAACTACAATGGTGCCTACGATCATAGTGACTTTTTTGATAATAACTAAACCGTTATAAATGATGCTGTTTTTTAAACGTGAACAACAAGGCTCCTTTAATTACAGACGATTGCTTAACTGAGGCCCCTTTAAATCCGAGTAACCTGAACACATCCGATATCCGGGGGCAGAGCCAGCACTAGTCAGGAAACTTTCCACACGCGGGTAATGGCGCTGAGAGAGAGACCTTCAACTTTATGGTAAGACGCAGCGTCCTTTCTTGTCTAACCCCGAGTCCATCTCTTTACCATCCTACTAGCCCTGCACTATAGAAAGCGATCTCCCCCGTTGCAGCTACGAGTTCTACAAATTCAGGTAGGACTCCTCCTTTTTGTTAACTATACTGGGTGAACTCCACCGCTCGGCGTAAAGTGTTTCTAATCGAGTGTTTTTAATCGATTGTGCACCGTATGAGACACACGCATTTCTAACGCCTTTGTGTATGACCTTCATGTCCCGCTTATACTATACTGAGCCTCCACCTTATAACAAACATGGTCGTAATGGGTATAAACCTCTATGAAAGCAACTCACAGAGATAACAACTTCTCAATGAGCGCTCCACATTTGCAGTACTACCCACCATCAGCTACAGGCACGCCCTGTATTTTCCAGCCTAGGATGTGCATGCTAATTATATGTCAATTTTTTGCAATGAAGAACTGTATAAATTTAATATACGTTTACAATTACTGAGCCCTGTAACCTTCCTGCCCCCCCCTTTTTTGCAATAGAGTAGAAACTAGATCTACTCCACACAAGGATAATTTTCCCCACTATGTAAATGAACACCAGATAATACTGCAGTTGTTCGCACTAACATGCAATTCTCTTTCAGAACCTGGATATTTGATCCTACCTTGAAATAAATCGATACTACACAAATAGTGTGAGTATATCTTTTTGTTTGTAAGTCCTGACGAAAGCTCCACAGACCCCTAGGGCCTATGGAGCTAAAACATGTCGACGAACCCACAATAATTATTTACTTACAGACCTAGTGACTCGGTCTATTTCAAGTACAACACTATTTTAATCCATTGGGAATTCACCCCTTAATAAACCTTCGGGGTCCTTTTCCAATTTTTAACATCATTTTGCACTTTTTTGTTTTTGCACATTGTAAGTGGGGAAACCCTCAATCTCTGGACACTGCACTTGACAACCAGAGGTGCCTCTGGATGCGGCTGGCAGCCAACACACTGAAGAAAACCCAATGATAACTGCCCAAACTACAATGCGGGCGGATGAAACACATATACCGCACTCCGATGAGCATTGAGTTTTTTGAGGGTACTCTTCTTCCTTGAACCCAAGGTTGAAAAGTGTAACAAGTGTCCTTTTTCATTTTTGATAAACCTGTACTCTTACCCTGGGGAAAGAAACGGACACATCGATTCCTCATCCCTCCCCGTTCATAAACCTCTCCAAGAAGAACTGCCATGCCCTCGAGCGAGCCTGGCGCAGAGACCCTACACCAGACAACATGACCACCCTCAAGCTCGCAACCCGAAAACACTACCAACTGATCCATACCACCAAGAGAACCGCATTCAAGGAATGACTGGACAACAAGGCACACAACAGCAAGGAACTCTTCAACATCGTCAAAGAGCTCTCCAATCCCAACGCCGCAAACAACGACATCACCCCATCACAAGACCTCTGCAACTCCCTCGCCTCCTACTTCCACAACAAGATCGCAGACATACACAACAGCTTCAGCACACAACCGACGTACCCTATGACCACACCAACGACCACCACCCTCCGCGCCTGGACCCCGATCACCACCAAAGACACCATCCGCACGATGAACTCCATCCACTCTGGATCCCCAACCGACCCCTGCCCTCACCACATCTTCAACAAAGCCGACACCGTCATCGCACCCCACCTGCGGGACATCATCAACACCTCCTTCGACACTGCTACCTTCCCAGAGAGCTGGAAGCACGCCGAACTCAGCGCTCTACTGAAGAAACCATCAGCAGACCCCACCGAACTCAAAAACTACCGCCCCATTTCGCTCCTCCAGTTTCCGGCCAAAGTCATCGAGAAGACCGTCAACAAGCAGCTGGCCACCTTCCTCGAGATGAACGGATCCCTCGACCTCTCGCAGTCCGGCTTCCGGGCCAACCACAGCACCGAGACCGCCCTCATTGCAGCCACCGATGACATCCGAGCCCTGCTCGACAACGGGGAAACTGCGGCTCTCATCCTCCTGGACCTCTCCGCAGCATTCAACACTGTCTGCCACCACACCCTAGTGCAGCGCCTCAGCAACGTTGGAATCCAAGAGAAGGCACTAGAATGGATCATCTCCTTCCTCGCCGGAAGGACACAGAGAGTCCGCCTCCCCCCGTTCAGATCAGAAGCCACCGAAGTCATCTGCGGAGTCCCTCAGGGCTCCTCGCTCAGCCCTACCCTCTTCAACGTCTACATGAGCCCCCTCGTGGCCATCGCACGCCAACACAACCTCAACATCATCTCTTACGCCGATGACACCCAGCTGATCCTCTCCCTCACTAATGACCCCGCCACTGCCAGAGCCAACCTACACGAAGGGATGACAGACGTAGCCGAGTGGATGATGAACAGCCGCCTGAAACTGAACTCAGACAAGACGGAAGTCCTCATCCTGGGCTCTTCACCCTCTGCCTGGGACGACTCCTGGTGGCCCACCGCCCTGGGCAGCGCACGAAAACCCACAGACCACGCACGCAACCTGGGCTTCATCCTGGACTCCTCCCTCTCCATGACCAGACAAGTCAACGCCATCTCCTCGTTGTGCTTCAACATCCTGCGCATGCTACGTAAGATCTTCCGGTGGATCCCCACCGAGACCAGGAAGACGGTCACCCAGGCCCTCGTCACCAGCCGCCTGGACTACGGCAACTCCCTCTACGCCGGAACCACCTCCAAACTCCAGAGGAGACTCCAGCGGATCCAGAACGCCTCAGCAAGACTCATCCTCGACATCGCCCGACACAGCCACATTTCCGGACACCTGAGAGACCTGCACTGGCTCCCGGTCAACAAGAGAATCACCTTCCACCTCCTCACCCACGCACACAAAACCCTACACAACCAAGGCCCAAGATACCTCAACAGCCGCCTCAACTTCTACACCCCCACACGCCAGCTTCGATCGACCAACCACGCCCTCGCTGCCGCCCCCCGCATCCGAAGAGCCACCACAAGAGGAAGGTCCTTCTCCTACCTGGCCGCCAAGACCTGGAACTCCCTCCCGACCCACCTCCGCCTGACCCAAGACCACCTCGCCTTCAGGAAGCAGCTCAAGACCTGGCTGTTCGAGCAGTAGCGGACCCCCCCCCCCCCCCGCCCCAAGCGCCTTGAGACCCTCCGGGTGAGTAGTGCGCTATATAAATGCTTTGATTGATTGATTGATTGAATATATACTCTATCGTAGGGATACTTTCTCCACAAAGAGCTGTTTAGATATGGCCTCCCTGTCTAAAGGGATCAAAAATGTGGATTTATTAATCCAGATACTAATTGGAGACCATATATCAAAGCCTCTTTTCCTGGCTCTCAGACCTCTTTGTTTATATATTGCTTTCTCCCAACGATAGGTAGCTAGCAATTTCCCCAGCCAACAGTGACCTGAGGGAGGTTCTCTGTTCAACCAAACAGTATCCAAGCAAAGCCTAAAACCTGCCATCATAATCAAAAGCACAGTCTTGTTAGGATCTGTCATTGCCTGATTGCTTACCGCTAGCAGAATTAATTGCGGTGACAGCTCGACCTCAAAATCCAGAATTTGTTTGATATAGTTGCCCATCTCTCCACTAATCCTGTTAAACGGGGGCATGTTGCAAAGGGCACCCACAATATTTACTACGGTGGTTCCAACGTGCCCAATTGACAGCAATAACCTATTATTAAGGTAATCAAGCCAAAATGAATTTTATAAGGTTTTTATAGCCGCGTGGCATTTTACATAAAAGAGATGAGACACCAGAATTAAATTAAAGTGACCTATTTCACTACCTTGTGAAATAACAAGTGATATAACTAGAGAGAGGGAGTTAAAACCCACTAAGATGAGGGGTGGAGAAAGGGCAAAAAACCCTAGATAAATAGTGGTCAGGTTTGGGGTGGTAAGTTAAGGTATTAATGTTAAATAAAAAATGAATTGTGTCACTGTATTACATAGGCATCTAAAATATTGTTTTTATTTTTAGATTTCACACCAATTATGTCTTTGTCCTGATGAAGGTGATAAGATTAGGAAACACCGAAACGCCGCGTCAACTGTTTTTTTGACTGTTTTTTAAATAATTTTATGACTTTGTGCATTTTGCAATGATGATACACTGAATTTTTAACTGATAAATCCAATCTTAGAATGTAACCCATACGGGAGGAATTTAATAAATATCATTCTTTTTTTACTGAATCATCTTTCGTTTCTGAATCGAATTTTAATGTCTAGTACTTAGTGACACTTGCCCCAATATTTTGAGTTTTTTTACATAAATTGTATATTGTATAATCTTGGTAATAGCACTGAAAGGACTACAGGATTACTTACAGTTACTCCCTCTAAGTTCTATGATATACTTCCACTACGATACTACAGGGTTTTTCTTTGTGTGTTATTTACCCACTTCCCTATCAACAAGTATAGGGGTACCTTGCTATTTTTTTGCATGTTGCAAATATGTACACGCTGTTTGCAGCAAGACATCCACAGCGAGAGCAATGTATACCTGTCGAACCTCCCCACTTAAAGATCCATGCTGGAGTGATGTATAAGTTCAGCCAAGTTTTGAAGCATTGAACTTGTATGCTTGCAGATATAGCTGCGGTTGAGCTTAACAATAAAGAGTCCTCACAAACCCCCACCCCCGCTTGTACCTGATCCTGCCAACGGTCAGTGTGTTTATTAAGATCATCCTCCCTTATGTTACTGAGTAATACATAAAACTTGGAGATTGGTGCAGATTGTGCTCCTAAAGCCACCTACAGCAGTAAGGGGACTCTGTGAACCTGAACTACATTCTTAGAAAGATAATCCCTCACTTGTAAGAATAAAAAAAATGGGTATTTCCAACCCCAAATTTTTCCTTAATTGTATCGAACGTGTGTATTGTTTTATCCATTATCAGATCTCCAATATGCCTAATACCTTTGTCCCTCCAGGATTCAATATAGCCATAATAAAAGATTCCCTGCAGGAGTTGATTATCTTTCAAAGGTGTATATCTGTGTGTCCTATTCAATTTGAGTATTTCCTAATAGTTGTCCATATCTTAAATGCCCCTAACAGGACCTTAAACTTGACTCTTTTGAAGTAGGCAAAATCAATATGCCCCATCAGACACCCATGAGCCTTGTCCCTGAGCAATAACCTATAAATAGAGGGGTAGGCTATGTCCGCAGTATCAGTCGACCCTTTTCCCAATAGATCAGTCATCTGTTGTAGGTTTACAGCCCCGTAGTAAATCTGGGTATCAGGGACAGACGACCCAACCCAGTCCTTAGGTAAGGTCATATATTTTAGTGCTCTACGAGGGCGCTTCCCAGCCCATAAGAATTTAGAGATAATTTAATTGAAAGCAAAAAAACAGGTTTTATTAACCTCTAGTGGGATGACTTCAAAAAAATTATAAAATTCTGGGTAGAAACAGCATTTTTATAATATTGCACCTTCCCAGCAATGTAAGATGTAAACAGTTCATTCTATTGAGATCAGTTTTGGTCTTAAGTAACAAGGGCTCCAAGTTAATTTGCACAATTTCATCCACGTTAGTGGAAATCTCAATGCCTAACTATCTAGCATTTCCAGCTACCCTAGTTTCAACCAGGTCTGCCCGAGAATTTTTAACAATCATTGTCTTCTCTTTATTCAAGAAATAGCCTGAAACTTTGCCAAATCTTTTGGCCTCCCTTTCTACCTCCCTCATCGCATCTGCAGGACTAGATGTTGTTATGGCAAGGTCGTCTGCGTATGCTAATATCTTTGATTCACCACCCAGGGTTTGAACTGCCTGAATCCTGTTGTTCTTCACAAATTTCCTAATAAAATTATCTATATACAGTGCGAATAAAAGTGGAGAGCAAGGACACCTTTGCCGTGTACCGCGTGTGATTTTGAATATATCAGAAGACACATTTATCGATGTGATCCAAGCCACGGGTTTCTGGTACATACAACCAATAGCCCCGATAAAGCCCTTACCCAGTCCCTGTCTTTCCATAATTGCCCATAGGAAGGCCAGGAGACCCTATCGAAGGCCTTCTCTGCATCAAGAAATATAGCCGCAACAGGCTCTCCTGAAACCCTTACATGGTCAAAAAGTGTCATTATGTGTCTAATATGCTCTGTTGTGCCCCTGCCAGGTACAAACCCATGTTGAAGCGGAGAGACTAGATTTCCAATAACTCCAGCTAGCCTATTTGCCAGAATTTTAGAATATATCTTAACATCGCTATTTAGCAAAGTAATTGGCCAGTTTGATCCCAATTCCGTAACTGGCTTGAATTTTTTAGGGAGAACTATAATATTGGCACTTTTCCAGGAATCCGGAGTGGACAGATTTAGTTGTGCTCTTCGATAAACTTCCAGCATCAATGCCAAAAGCTGTTTTTTTAAACTTTTTACAAAACTCCCTGGGGATTAAGTCCGGGCCCAATGCTTTGCCAGATGGGGGATGATCTATGGCAGCAGGGATTTCGTCCATAGTGTTTGGCTCATCTAGTCTGTCTCTCTCCTCTGCTGAAAGTAAGTAATCTAAGTATGGGCGAATTTTGCGAATCCCGCGTTCGCGAATTTTGCGAATTTGCGAACTCGCAATCCGCAAAATCCGCGAATTCTTGCGAATTTGCGGATTTTTTTTTTTTGTGTTTGCAAGGATTTCTGCCAGTTCGCAAGGGTTTCGTACCAGTTCGCAATTGCGAACTTACATTTCGGCGCGCAACGGTCGCGAATTATGTTGTTTCTACGTCTGGTTCATCATCACAGGTTCCAAGCACCCTCTGTTTCACCACTGCAACCCTCTGTTACATCAATGCCACCCTCTGGTTCATCATTACTGTAGATTATGAGGTAGAAAAGCAAGCACACCAGCCCTGCTTCAACTGAGATGAATTAATTTGGGGTTAGTTTATTAATGTGTCACTGTTTTAAAATTCCTGTCTGGCACCTGCTTCCTTATCTGTAATTTTGCTTTCTGTTGCAGTGCATTTTTTTTCCCCAGGACCTTTGTGGCCTACTTGTAGCTATTCTATGAGCCTGCTGTGAGGGTCAGAGCAGGGTCTACAATTGTTGCAACTAGCAACTGAATTCTGGAGGGGCCCCAGTCAGGAAGCACTACCGGGAATTGTTACTAATGATGAGTTTGAACTCTTGCCCCTGCCGAGTGCTTTCAGTTTTGAAAAACGCGTTTTTCTGCAATTTCGCGGTGTTCGCGGGGCGCGAACACGCGCGAGATCGGATTCGGAAGCCGCAAATTTGTGCGAATATGCAATTTGTTTTTTTTGCGGCGCGTTAGTTGGCAAGGTTTTGTGCGTTTTTGCGAGCCGCTCGTAGCTCAAGGCGCGAAGTTACCCTCGCGGTCGTTCAAGGGCGCAGCCATCTTGTTTGCCTGACGTATTTCCGTTTCCGGGCGCGAAGTGTAATCTCGCAAAGTCTGCGGCTTGCCAGTACAGTTTTGCGCGTGTTCGCAAGGAAAATCTCGCGCGAACTTACCCGCGCGGTCGTGAACGGGCGCGGCCATCTTGTTTCTCATTCATTGCTATGGTTCTGGGCATGGTCTTTGTATCCTCTGTCAATCTCTGCCATCCTTTGCTTGTTTGAAGTTTTTTTTAATCTATTTTACTTATTATCTATCCCTCTATTTTTCTAGCCCTATACGTTTGTGTTTACTGCTACTTTTGGTTAATTTTAAACTACTTTTGTAAACTCTTTTCTTTTCTTCTCTTCCCTATTCTATTTTCTTTATTCCTTTCCACCCAGACCATGGTGAAGGGAGCCGGGAAGCATCCCGAGAAGGGGAAGGGTCCCGCACCCTGTGTCCGGCTCCCGTGCGGGCGTTTGAGGGGGGAGCAAGTGATGCCGCGGGAGATCTTTACCCCGGAGGAGGTGGGCCAACTCGCTTTTTATGTTCAGCGCCGCCTCCCCAGGACCATCATGGGAGGCGGCAAGATCAGTGCCGGGTACGGGGCCCGGGAGCGCCGGAAGCGGTGGGAGAAGGTGTGCCAGGCCATTTACCACCACTCTCGGGTCTGGCGCACCTACAACCAGGCCACCTACCGCTGGACGGATGTCCTGACCCGTGAGCGAGATCTGCTCGACCTCCTTTGCCTTGAGATCCCCGGGCTTGGTGAGTAGTAGTAGCTATGTCTTTACTACTATGTTTTCTCCTGCTGTGTTATTATATTGCAAACTTTGGTTTTTTTCCAAGAGCAATAATGCTGCTCATTACATTGTAGGTAAATTATATTTCAAAATCTTCTGTGCATTTCAGGTACACTGCTCTCCTTCTTCTCAGTAGTTTTGCCACTATGCTTATTTGTTTTAGATTTTGTGTTCATTTCATTGGCCTGTGAAATTATGTATGAGTGTAGTTGAAAGAACTGCGTAATGCTACACACTAAGGTTCAGATTTTTAATTACCGGCGCATCCCTGCAAAGTAGCAGGGATGCGCCAGTAATTGTGCGTCACGCCACCATCACCCATGGTGCGCCGTATTTACAATGCGGCGCACCATGGGCCCAAAACGTCACCAAAGCGTTACGCATCTGTGCCGTAAAGGCGGCGCATTGCTGGAGTTGCGTCGCAACGATGGTGCAGCTCCATCAATGCTCTGGGGTGCCCTATCTCCCCAATGCTGCGTCAAGCCGTACGTGTGCTTCAAGCAGGCGCAGGGTTTGAGTCATGCATCATTGTCCTCAAAGTGACTGATTGAAATCTTGTAGATTTCCCTCAGCCACTTTTAGGATGCGTTCCTGCGCAGGAACGCCCTCCCTTGCGCCGGAACGCCCCCTATTGGCGCAGGGCTTTACAACGTGATGCATCTCCCATATGCGTCACGTTGTTAATATACGCCGCACCATTGCGCCTCTTTTGTGCTGTCGCTGCGTCACAAAAGTCACGCAACAATGGAGCAAAAGAGCCGCAAGGGCCTTCTAAATCAGCTCCTACAGACTCAAGTCCAGTCCTTCCTTTGTACACATGGGGATAAGACGAAATAGTGGTGGTGGATTAATAGTTTGAGTATTTTAATGACTGGTTAATGTAGTAGGAAACTTTAGTGTTGTCGCTGATCTTCAATCACGATGGACTTTGGCTGTCACTTTGCGTGCTGCGGACTGCTGCCTGCCAATCCTAGGCAAACCTTTTTAGTACTTTGTTCAGTGAGTTACATAGGGTAGTTTCCAATTCGACGGTCCGCAAATCAAGCAATACTAAAGTAATGACGTAGTCGACCACATGAGATTGGTCAATAATATATCCCGTGGAGTCGTTCCCTATTTGCTATTTCACAAAAATATTTTGTTACTTTGTTAGTTCTTTTGAAATGTTTGATTTGGTTGAGAAATATGATCCATGTTTTCTGTTTTTCTTTCTTTCATGTTGTACATCAGCTTCCCCCAGGGGCAAGAGGAGGACACAGGAGGAGGAAGAGGAGGGTGCTGTTGATGATGCAGGCCAGGACCGGGCAGGCGAGGGCTCCTTTGCTGGCCCCAGTAAGTTTTAATTTTAATATAGAGTACTTATTTTTTCCTAGCGTTCCTCATTCGATTTTTTCTAAATCGTCTTTGATCTTCTTGTAGACAGGATCTAAATTCTTATCCTGCCTCGACTATGACTCTGTGTGGTATTACTAGATTATTCTTATTAGTCTGTCTGTGTAGCTAACTAAGATTGCACATTTGGCATTTCCATTGGACTCCCATTCTAGTCAGCAATCGCTCTATGCACTGAGTGCAGTCCTCTGGGATTGTCCATAATGTCTTTTCAAGTATTCTAAATGTTTATGCTTTGACCATTGCCAACAATAAAAAGGTGAATGACCACCAAGAAAGAATAAGATACTACTTTACTTTTGGTTTGGATAGGAGGACAATCCATTCTACTACTGTTGCAGGGACAAATCTGCACAAACAGAACTATGGACACTAAATAATGCATCGCTTAGCTTATCAATTATAATAGGTGCTGTAACTGTTAGACTTTCCACATATCTCAGTGATAACAGACTTTGTAGTTGAACCCCCAATCTCCTTACTGACTAGATAGTGTGGCAGAGTCATTTAGCTCCCAAAGTCACCGATGGCAGAGGCACGGACTCATGCTTGCAAAAATTCGAAAACCTTTAGCTCATCCACTCTAGTCTGGAGGACCAAAAACCACAGAGTCTATTTAAGTTTAAAAGCTTTATTAAAAGTAAACTCATTTATTAAATTCAAGTTTGTCATAAAAGTGAACGTGTAACTGAAAATGGAAAAGTGCTTAGTGCTGACGATTAATTGGACACATTTCTTGTGGTCGAGCCGAGCTCTCACCTGGTTTGAACTTGATCCTGCTCGTGTTCTTAGAAGTCAAGGTTCTGTCTGTTAGGAGAAAAAGTGGTGCGTGTTAAAAAGTAAAAAGCAAACATTCATCAGTTGTGCCAAAAAGTGCAGCAAGACAACAGCCTTCCCTGGAAAAAGGGACATTTTTACTCTAGAGTACACAGTCATAAATTATTAAATTGTATACTGTTTTTTTCACATTTCTTTCTTCCTCCTAGACCAAATATTATATAGTAGTGAGTGGTGTATTCTAACATTATTAAATGTACTTTGTAGGTGGAACATCAGTAGACGGGGCCAGCGCGGAGGTGGTGGTGGCATTGGACGAGGAGGACAACTCTGGGGAGGAGGCGGTGCAAGTGCCGGACAAGGACATGCCTGTGAGGGTTCACACGGTGGTGGCGGGCAGAGGTAAGCTAATCATTCCTTAGTCATTGAGATTGAAGACTGCAGAGTGTGCTTTCTGCACGGGTGTATTATAAAAAAAGCAGGTAGTAGCCTCCTCTAAATGTACTTCGACTTAGCTGTGAAGTTTTTGGCGAGAAGAATCCCAATCAGATCTGAGGTAAACTTGATGGATGGGATGAACGAAAAGCGAAAGAAAGGTGTAAGTAAGTGTGGAAGCACGAGAAATGTAATGATGACTGGCAAAGAAGAATGATATGTGTTTGCTTGGTCCCCGAGGTGGCTGGGAAGGTAAGAAAATGGTATGGTGCATGGCTGGGTGAATGATGAAGCAAGGATGGGTGGGAGGAGAACAGCCTGGGTGGGTGAGACAGAAACTGTATGTGTGCAATATACTTTGAATGGATGGATGCCTGGATCATTCATGGTACTATCTGACTCTTAGATAGCATATGTGTATCTAGAGAGAGTAGACGGTCACTGGATGAACCAAGCGATACTTTGAAGAGCATGTAACACCGCACCCGCACGTCCGTTCCAGTGTAGGAAAGGCAAGGAAAAGAAGTTGTAACGTTGTCCAAATACTACCATGAATAGTAGCAGTAGTTTGTATTGCAACTGCAAGCACAGCATATATCCGGTTATTACGGTGGACACTCCCTACCTCTCTTAATAACTTTAGATTAGTAGTAGTACGTCATTCATGTGTGGGGGTATCACTGTTCACTCAATAATAAGCAAAGCACCTAAAGTCATCCCATATGTCATCAAATACATCCCATGTGAAGTGATAGATAATCAGATAATTTAGCTTCTTCATTTTCCTTTTCTAATACTCATTTGCACTGTAGGGTGAAAGCTAAATTAATTAAGCAGTAGCCCTTTTAACAGAGTATTCTCAGTGCCACCCGTAATAGAAAAGTAAGATCTTCACCACCTGCATGTACTGGAACGGTACAGTAACGCAAGTCTGTCTCACTCACCATGGTGTGCGTCTGTTTTTCTCGGGTGCAAGTTCACTGCGCTGGCATTATGCCGGCTTGCATAAGATAACGTACCAATTTTCCTAAACAAGAGAGAAGAAGAAGAATAAGAGTGGTGTACTGTCATAGTCGACTGTAATGGAAGTCCATAGTGCTCGTAGAATTTGTTCCTGAAACTCCCACTAATGTTAGAGCAAGGATGAAGAAGTCGGAGGTTACATAGATACTGTCCTCAATAGTTATGTACTGTGCTTTCAATTTGCTACTACAGACTATGTCTTTCTTTTTTCATGTAGTTGCTCCTTCCAAATCCAAGACACCATCAAGGAGGAAGGAGCTGGCTCGAATGGCCCGTCAATGGAGGCTGGATGCCACTGTCGCTGAATATCGGCGGCTGGTGGCTCTGGAGGAGGAGGAGACGCAGTCTGGTACAACAACAACGTCCACTGGGACAGCTGCATCCTCCTCCGTGCGGGCTGCCAGCCAGCGCAGTGCTCCAGCGGTACGGAGCCGGGCTACGAAAGCCAAACGCCACCGCCCAGCAGCAAAGAAAGCAGCTGCCCCTCACAGGATTTGCAAGGCACACCGGCGCCGCTTATCCCTCAGACTGTCCTACCTGGAGCAGGAGGTCCATAACTATAAGAACGTGGTGGAGGGCCTCCGCTTCGAACTTGCCACCCTCCGCAAGGAGCATGATGCCCTGGCTGCTAATTCCAACAGCACCCTGCCATAGTGTCCCTTGCCCCTTTTTTAGAGACTTTTGGGGGGTGGGAATTGGGAGTTGGGAGTTTTGGGGACTTTTGAAGGACAATCGTTGGGGTTAGGGAGGGTCTTGCGGGAGATTCTTTTGTTAGGGCTATAAAAATATACTTTTTGAAACTTTATCTGACCATACCTGCTTTTTACTGCTTTTGAGTCTGGTGGGTGGGGGTTTAAGAGTAAGTTTGTTTTCCTGAATAGTCCTAGGACTTTAGTAGTACTACCGTCAATCCAATCTCTCGTCTCTCCTAATACTCCATTTTACTACCTCCAACCAAACGCCTATCTTACCTGTAATTTTTGTTTGCAAGTAGGGCTAGGCCCAGGGCTGGCTCCACGGGAAACAGCGAATAAGGTTGGCAATCCTGGGCGGATAAAATTTCCTCATAGCGGTGGTACTAGTGGTGTGACACAGTGGCAGTTGCATGCCTATCTGGTTTGTCCTCCTGAGCAATACAACGGTACAATAGAGAATATAGCAGGTGACAGAAGTACACTAGAACAGTGCCACATTGTAGCCTAACAAATGTTAAAGTATAACTAATTCGGTTGAAGTTCTTTGACATTAGCCATGGGTCTTTGTCAATCAGAGTAAGAATATATCCTCGGATTTCTTCACCAGCCTGTTGCTATCACCTTATCCTCCCCAGCAAGTGTGTGGATTTATTGCTGTAATTTAGTCACACATCAATGAAAACCACACAGCCCGGGGGAAGAGGGTTAGGGTTTGAAAAATGGATGGGTACGGGGGTTTTTGGGAAAGGTTTTGGGAGACAAGAAAAAATAGCACAGCATAGACAAACAATTGTGAACATAAACAAATATTTGGGTACAAACCTATCCATCAATCTTTGAAAGTGCATGCACTACTGGATGCATGTCAGTGAAAAGTAAGTAGTACTTTCGACAACTGTGGAAGAAAGAATGCAACAGTACAGGGCGTGTGTGGAATTATTGATAACTATATTCAACATAAGGTCTCTGTTGCCAGATACCTGAGAGCCTTGCTGGTCACTATAAATCCATTCACAACACTCAATGGGGTTGGTCTGGAAGGTATAGTAGATAGAAAAGGAGAAATTGCTCTTTTTCTAGGTGTCCCCTCACTCACCAGGGTTGCCCCTTGGTGACATGCTTCATCATTGGGGCCATCCCAGTCCTCTACTAGCTGGGGCGTGCTGCGACTTGCGAATTACGTAGGAGCACTTACAAATGACTATGTGTGGTGCAGATGTGATAGTGGAGTGGACTAAGTGATGTGTTAAGGGATCAATTTAGAAGCAGAGAGAGATCCAAGAAATGCAGTCACAGTCAGAGAAAAAGACAAAGGATACTGTATCGGTATGTTGTTGTAGTTGTCCTGTTGAATTTGGTAAGTAAGTTGCCTGCAGAAAAAAAATCCTCTTATTAGCGGCACTCCTCCATTGCAGCCGACGCTTCGTCCATCGATGTTGGTCACCACCAGAAGACACCCTGTAAAAAAAGCACAGCATGGACAAACAATAGAACATAAACAAATCTTTGGGTACAAACCTATCCATCAATCTTTGAAAGTGCATGCACTACTGGATGCATGTCAGTGAAAAGTAAGTAGTACTTTCGACAACTGTGGAAGAAAGAATGCGACAGTACAGGGCGTGTGTGGAATTATTGATAACTATATTCAACATAAGGTCTCTGTTGCCAGATACCTGAGAGCCTTGCTGGTCACTATAAATCCATTCACAACACTCAATGGGGTTGGTCTGGAAGGTATAGTAGATAGAAAAGGAGAAATTGCTCTTTTTCTAGGTGTCCCCTCACTCACCAGGGTTGCTCCTTGGTGACATGCTTCATCATCTCGCACCGATTCTGGGGGCGGATTCTTTGCTCTTAAGTAATTTTAATTTTTAACTTGCACTTGGCAGATTTCTTGCCTCGGCACACACTTACTGGCCGAGTTAGGGCCGGCATTTGTGAGGGACTGGGACGAGTGCTCGGTGGCGGCCATCTTAGTGAGGGCTCTCCTCCTTTGCCCCTCAGGCGCCACATAAAAACATACAGTGATGGCTCCGCGCAGCGGACGCGTACTGCGGGCGCGCCGGATGCGCGCCGGAGTCAAGCCAGAGTCCTGCCCGTCTGCGCCCGTCCGCGGCCGGCCGGGGCAAGGGGCTGGACTCCCTGATCCAGCTAACCGTAAGTCACTGCAAAATAAGTTACATCATCAATTATGGTATACTAAAGAGGAGCTGCTGTCACTGAATCATAAATCGGGCCGCAGCTGCTCTCACACGCTACCGGTTAACTCAATACCTCCCTACTGTAAAATGTGTAATTCTAGGCTACCTCGAATTAGAGGAGAGACCAAGGAAATAGCTAAATTAAAATTGCTATTACTGAATTGTAGGTCCATGCGGAAACACAAAGCCAAGATTTACGATTTATTGCAAAATAGGCAAACGGACGCCTTGTTTCTTACCGAAACATGGTTGGATGAAGCATCCTCCCCGGAGGTTCTGGAAGCTATCCCCCCTGGGTACAGTCTACTGAGATTAGACAGACAAAAGCAACGTGTTGGGGGATTAGCTATAATTTATACACAAGAACTTGAATGTGATTTCATCAAAGCCACCATACCTAACACAGAGTATGGCATGTTCACCCTTAAAATAGACCCCAAAAACACGATAAACGGTCTGCTGATATATCGCCCCCCAGGGAATGCAGCTAACTTCGCTAACCAACTCTTGGACCTAGTACAGCAACCTGTAATTAGATACAACAAGTTCCTGGTCTTGGGAGATATTAATCTCCATTGTGAAGACAAAGAGTGTAAAGAGGCACAAAGCATGATAACAGCGCTTAACTCTGTTGGCCTTAGTCTTCTATCCACTGCTCCCACACATCAGCTGGGCCATACTCTGGACCCCATTTTTTCTAATTGGGAAGGTGTTAGGGTCCTACCCCCGGTCCAGTTGATCTGGTCAGACCACTGCATTGTCCTGTTCGAAATAGAAGACACCCCCCCGCCAATTAAATCAAAAGGATCCTTACCTATTAAGCGCAGGGTCTGGAAGAAATTTTCCCATGAACTATTCGAACGCGCCTTACTCAAACATCCCATGTCCCAATGTAGCACACTTCAGGAAACATGGAACTGTTATGAGAACTGGATGTCTAAGGCTTTGGATGAAGTAGCACCCTGGGTGTCTAAACCCCCAACCAGGCAATCCAAAACAGCTTCGTGGTTCTCTGAAAAACTCAGATTGGCTAAAGCCAATTGTAAATCATTGGAGCGGAGGTGGAGGCAGAATTATGCCCCTGAACTTAAGCAAGACTATAAGATAGAAATGAAAAAATATCATAAATTAATAAGATCAGAAAAGGGCATCTATTTTAAAAATAGAATCGAATCAGCAGACAACCCCACCAAAGAACTCTTTGGTATTTACAGAGAACTCACGACCCCAACCAGGTTTGAGGCTCAAGACGGCTACTCTAATGAGTTATGCGATCTTGTAGCCGACTATTTCGTGGATAAGGTGGACAAAATTCATGACACCTTTACAGTTGATAACAACCGGTCTACCAGTCCTGGGGTTAATGCAGTAGTTTCCACACAAAAATCACGGCTATCATGCTTTACAACGCCAGAAAGAAACAAACTTCTGGGAATTGTCAAAAGCATACAATCTGGATCTCCATCTGACACATGCCCAGTGACTCGCTGTAAAGGTGTTATGGAGAGCATGCTAATCGATCATATTAGCCACATGATCACTCTATCCTTTCAAGAGTGTCATGTTCCGGAAGCGTGGAAGACGGCCCAGGTCATTCCCCTAAAGAAAAAACCCAACATCCCCTTATCTCAACTGCAAAACCTTCGCCCCGTCTCCCTTCTTCCCTTCTGCGCGAAGATTGTGGAGAAAATTGCTAATAAACAGCTTATGAAACACCTTGAAGAAGAAACCCATCTTCATTCATCCCAATCTGGATTTAGAACCGGCTACTCGACGGAGTCAGCCGTTCTATATTCCACTGAGCGCATGAGGCAGATAGCGGATGAAGGCGAGACAGCAGCATTCGTTTTATTAGATCTGAGTGCAGCGTTTGACACCGTGCTGCACTCCAAGCTGATGTCTCGCCTGACGGAGATGGGGGTGACGGGGTCAGCGCTAGCCTGGCTGAAGTCGTTTCTGGCTGACAGAAGCTTTCAGCTACACTGTCCTCCCTTCAGATCGTCCCCACGCAAGGTAAGCCATGGGGTTCCTCAGGGCTCGAGTTTGAGCCCCACCTTGTTTAACATCTATATGGAACCCCTGGCTCGCGTGGTAGAGGCGTTTGGGGTGGACATTGTTAGCTACGCTGACGACACCCAGTTGGTGTTCAAACTCACACCCGACCGGAGTCAAGACGCCAGCAACTTCTCGAACTGTATGTCAGCAGTGGCAGTATGGATGAATGACAACTGCCTACGCCTCAATGGTGAAAAGACAGAGTTGCTGGTGGTCGGGAGAGCAACATCTGCATGGTCAAGGCTATGGTGGCCCAGTGAACTTGGGGACCCCCCCATCTCGAGGGAGTCGGTACGTAACCTTGGTGTTATGTTGGACACCGACCTCTCGTACAAGACCCACGTTCAGAAAGTCACAGGGAGATGCTTTGGCCTACTTAAGGCCCTATGTAAGGTCTTAGACCTACTACCTGCAGTAGCTAGAAAAACCATTGTCCACACCCTAGTAACTTCTCACCTTGACTACGGCAACGCCTTGCTGCTAGGGCTTACCCAAAAAGCACTTCACCAACTGCAGTGTGTGCAGAATGCAGCCGCACGTCTGGTGCTTGGCCTCCCACACAGAGCATCAGGAAAAGCTGCCCTGGCTAAGCTTCACTGGCTTCCTGTCAGGGAGCGTATTAAATTTAAAGCCCTTTGCTACGCACATCGCATAGCACAGAATAAAGGTCCAGACTACCTTAAGAGCCTCCTGGCAATACATCGCCCTACGCGCAATTTAAGATCTTCTGGCGCAATGTTGTTTAAAACACCCCATATTCGTAGGGCAAGAATGGGCGGACGCTCATTTAGGCACCTAGCCCCCAAATACTGGAATGCTCTACCACTGAACCTAAGGATGGAGCCATCTGAAATAGGATTTCGGAGGAAACTAAAAACACTCTTGTTCCCCATTTCATAAATCCGTTACCCTCTTTCCTCTGTAGAATGTATCTGTGGTCAGCGCGGGGACACACTGTTCTATGTGTAACCAGGTGCTCTATAAATGATTTATTATTATTATTATTATTATTGGGGCCATCCCAGTCCTCTACGGGCTGGGGCGTGCTGCGACTTGCGAATTACGTAGGAGCACTTACAAATGACTATGTGTGGTCACTATAAATCCATTCACAACACTCAATGGGGTTGGTCTGGAAGGTATAGTAGATAGAAAAGGAGAAATTGCTCTTTTTCTAGGTGTCCCCTCACTCACCAGGGTTGCCCCTTGGTGACATGCTTCATCATTAGGGCCATCCCAGTCCTCTACGGGCTGGGGCGTGCTGCGACTTGCGAATTACATAGGAGCACTTACAAATGACTATGTGTGGTGCAGATGTGATAGTGGAGTGGACTAAGTGATGTGTTAAGGGATCAATTTAGAAGCAGAGAGAGATCCAAGAAATGCAGTCACAGTCAGAGAAAAATACAAAGGATACTGTATCTGTATGTTGTTGTAGTTGTCCTGTTGAATTTGGTAAGTAAGTTGCCTGCAGAAAAAAAATCCTCTTATTAGCGGCACTCCTCCATTGCAGCCGACGCTTCGTCCATCGATGTTGGTGACCAGAAGACACCCTGTCCACTGCCTGCCTGATGCTGAATTGTGGCTCGCTAATGTGAAGCCTGACTCCATCCTTTTTCCCCATTGCACAGACTGAAACCCGGCCTGTAATTATTAAGCATGAGCGAATTTTGCGGATCTCGCGTTCGCGAATTTTGCGGATTTGCGGATTCGCAATCCGCAAAATCCGCGAATTCCCGCGAATTTGCGGATTTTTTTTTTTTGTGTTCGCCCGTGTTTCTGCCAGTTCGCGAGGGTTTTGTACACTTTCGCAAATTGCGAACTTACCTGTCGGGTCGCAAGTTTCGCGAACTTGTTGTTTCTACGTGTCCAGCCTGTTTGGGACACTCTTCTTCATCACTGCCACTCTCTGTCACCACTGCCACTCTCTGACTACTCATGCCACCCTCTGGCCCACCCATGCCACCCTCTGTTTCATCACCACACCCTCTGGTTGTCCAGTGTACATTATTTTCGGCAAAGCAAAGCACACCTTCCCTGCCTCAAGTGACCTGAATTAATTTGGGGCTGATTCATGTGTCACAGAATATTTTTTTAGCTGGCACCTGCTTCCTTAGTGCGCCCTGATTAGTGATCTTTTGCACTTGCTAAGTGCTTTCATTGTTGCAAAATTAGTTACAACACCTGCCCTGCCCCAACTGACAATAATGAATTAGGGGCTGATTAATGGATTTTAACTTCCAGCCTGGCTCCTGCTTGTCTCCCTTAGCTGTAATTCAGGACCTTTGTGGCATATGTGTAACTATTCTGAGGTTCAGAGCAGGGTCACATAATAGTTTCAACTGGCAACTGAACTCTGGAGGGGCCCCTCAGGAAGCACTCCAGGAAATGGCTACTAATGATGAGCCTGAACTTTTGAACCTGGTAAGTAGTTACTTTCAGTTTTGCTAAGATCGTATTTCTGCAATTTTGCACTTATTCGCGGGGCGCGAACTCACGCGAACAGTGCGAGCAAAATCCGCTGCTCGCGGATTTGCGGATTTTGCGGGAAATTCGCAAATCTCGCGGATTGCGGATTTCCCGAAAATCCGCAAAATCCGCGAGCGGAACGGATTTTCCGCCCACGCCTAGTAATTATTCAACGGAAAACAGGAAGTGATATAATATTACAACACCACTGATAAATAAATATAAGGTATGTAGGCTCTGGAGTGCAAAAAGTCACACTTTGATTTTCCTAGTAGACAGTACTATATTTTTGAAAGTGCGTACTCTGTCAGAGTCACCTTTTGAAGGATGAATAAGTATGGGCAAATTAATGTAGCGGATCTTTCCCCTCAAGCTAGGTGTCCTGTAAACTGTGTTTTAGAACAAAATTAGATCTTCCCAGCAGTGCTCCCACCCAGACCCTTACTAAAGCCAGTCGCAAAAATGTAGAAGACCCCTAATCAAATCTCAAAAAACTAGGCCTAGCAGAAAACTGGTGACAAAACGTACTTTGAAAGTAAAAGTAGGCCCAAGTACCCCCTTACCCACCTTGGATTGCATTCAAACCACTTGCAAGCAACCAAGCAAAAGTATCCATAGCCAGCATCGCTCCAAGACTCGAAAACCCCCCCACCCAAACACATGCAATAGAAATACTGCTAACCCTAACAAACCCTAAGTTAAGAATAGTGGCAAAGGCTTTCTTTAACTATACCAAATCCCCCCTTTCCCACCATGGATTTTCTTCAAATGACTTGCAACCAAAATTACACATTCTCACGAGTGCTCTAAGACCCCAGAACTCAGTTGCAAAAATCTAGAACACCCCGAGACACATGCAATCCTGCTGCTAGGGCTAACCCTAACGAACCCTAAGTTACAAAAAGTGCCAAAAGGCTTTTCCGCGACGATTTTGTCCCAACCACTTCTACCCGGCATTAGACCTTCCCAGGAATGCCCCAAGACCCTCCAACCCACCCGCCAAGAAGCATAACACCCCCAAACAGGCCAAAAGCAAAATCTCATACTTGCAATATTTCTCGGCCTTCGGTCCAAACGCGCTGCGTAGCTAGGCCATAAGTCGGGGTTGCCACCACGGATTTCCTGAAAAGCAAATGCAATCAATATTAGAGTGTCCCAGCAGTGCTCCCAGACCCCGAAACTCACCCACAAACACCAGGAAGCCCCCCAAACAGGCCCCCGAAAACGCTACATTGAGCAAAATGTCAGAAATAGCAACAAAAAAAATCGGCCTGGATTTTGTCCCAACCACTTCTACCCGGTATTAGACCTTCCCAGGAATGCCCCAAGACCCGCCAACCCACCCGCCAAGAAGCATAACACCCCCAAACAGGCCAAAAGCAAAATCTCATACTTGCAATATTTCTCGGCCTTCAGTCCAAACGCGCTGCGTAGCTAGGCCATAAGTCGGGGTTGCCACCACGGATTTCCTGAAAAGCAAATGCAATCAAGATTAGAGTGTCCCAGCAGTGCTCCCAGACCCCGAAACTCACCCACAAACAGACGGAACCCCCCCTAAGAGCACCTCAAAGGCAAGCAAGTCAGCAAAAACACAAAAAAATTTGCGCCTCGGATTTGGTCCGAAACACTTTTATCCGGTATTAGAGCTTACCAACAATGGTCCCAGAGCCGTCAACTCACCTGCAAAGAGGTAGAACAACACCCCCACAAGTGCTGAGTCTTTCTTCATTGGGCGTAAACCAGCCCTCTGGTTTGATGGAAATAGGAGTCTGAAGGAGGAGGATAGAGGAGCATGTTCTTCTGAACTTGTGAACCTGAGGAATGCAGACTGCGGCAACTTCAAATCAATTAGCAAACCAGTGAAGACAGTTCTGCTGATGGGCTTGTTTTTGTGATTATCTGATTAAAGTTTGAAATATATTAACTGTGCACAACAAAGAAAGACAGACACACAGGAATAAAAGTGAATAAGGACGAAAAAGAAAGTTATTGATTCGTTGTCTCATTTTCAGGGCTCAGTATCACGGTCCAGGAATGAGAATAAGGCTTCGTCATCATACTCTGCGAATTCAGGCAGGGTGAGCTCAGTGTCACCTGACAGAGTAGAAATTCCCTCATCTATGTTGCTGGCCACCTCGTCTTCACCCGGCGCGATTTCTCATACTCTGAAATCTGGTGGTATGAGGTGCTGATTCATCTTGATCATTGTTAACCTCTCCACATTTTTGGGCGAGAGGCGGCTCCGTTTGGGAGTTACAATGCCACCAGCAGCACTGAAAACACGTTCAGAAGACACGCTTGCGAGTGGGCAAGACAAGTAGTTTAAAGCCAGGTTGGTGAGCTGTGGCCACAATTCTTTTTTCCCATGCCAATACGCCAACGGGTCAGAATTAACATAGACCTCTGTTGAGTCATTCAGATAGTCCTTCACCATCGACTCAAGGTCCTCATCCAAGGTTCCTCCACTTTGCTTAGCTCTTGCTGTGCCTCTGACCTTTTGAGAACCAAACCCAGGCAGAGCTAGCCAATCCTCTTCAGCCTCCAATGTTTCTGTTGTGTCTGGTGCAGATGATCCGGTTGCCGGTGTCTTTAACGGCTGAGAGGTCACTTGTGCCACAGCCACAGGTGCAGAAGTGGATTGTTTTGACTGGGGATGGCCTGCTGATGTACTGCCATTTCCTTCAATTTTCAGCCGTTCTCTTTCAAACCTCTTGGCTGACAAGGCTAGCCAATGTTTGTACTTTGGAACATGTTCATCATCAAAAGGAAAGAATGCTTGGCCTGCCAGCGCCTTTTTGTAGCGTGGACCCAGAATAGTAGCACAAATGTAATGCTCTTCTGAGTGGATCGTTTTAAGACGTTCATCACCTTGTAGGAGCTCTAATAATTTCTCAGCCAGAACAAAAGAGTCTTGGTTTTTTACATCTTTTTCAAACACAGAACACACCTCCTTCAGTTGGTCCTCCATCATGTACAACAATGGGATAGCTTTTCCCAAATTACAGTCCTCCTTGCTGACTGCACGCGTGAAGAACTCAAAAGGACGAAGCATGCGTGTCAGGCTTTGAACTATGTTCCATTGCGCCGCACCCATCCTCAGGTCCTCTGTACCCTCTGTCAAGAATTATTGATCGAGTACCGTATACTGCTCATACAGACGCTCAAGCAGGTAGAAGGTTGAGTTCCAACGTGTTACCACCTCCTGGATGAGTGCTTTCACTGGCATTTGACGTTGATATAGCAGACTCCTCAGCTGCTTCCGGGCCATAAAAGAATGGCTGAAATGGTTGCACATTTTTCAGCAGGTGTCCAATACTCTGTACGCTGCACTGCCTTTATTACCCAAGAATTTTTGGACAACCAGGTTTATACAGTGCGCCAAACACGGCACTCTGAAATAGTCACCCTTCCTCATGGCCTTAATTATATTGGCGCCATTGTCGGTGGAAACATAACCAACCTGGCGTTTTAGTGGGGACAGCCAGTTAAGGACCTTTGTGTTAAAGACATCCAAAATGTTTTCTGCTGTGTGACGTTTCTCCAAACCAAACATGGCTAGTGTTGCATGTTTCCGAGCAGCTTTAAAAACAATGTCCGTGTCAACACCTGTGTTTAGCTTTGCTTTAGCCCCTGAAAAAGAGACCCAGTGTGCAGTGATGCACATGTAATCAGCGCCTGCACCACTGGTCCACATGTCTGTTGTCAGATGTATAGTGTGAACAGCACTCTTCTGCAAAGCTGCCCCAATCACCTTCAGAACATCTTCATGTAGTGCTGGAACCGCAACTCGGGCAAAATAGAACCGGCTAGGAACCTTCCATTTAGGGCAGAGCTCTGCCACTAATTCTAGAAAACCAACCCCTTCTACAAAAGAAAAAGGGAGAAGGTCCAGAGCTAGCATTTTAGCCAGCTTAGTGTTATACAGATGCGTCAGTTGGTGGTTGCGTTCATATTGCGCTTCTGTAAACAACATCTTTTTAATGTTGCCCTGGACCAAGGATTTACGGGATGATGATTATATCTTCGACCCAGTTATGCTCGCTGATGAACTTTTCCGCATTGATGTCTCACTCTCTCCCATGGGGTGTGCTGCTGACAGGGGTACTTGGTGTAAGTGAAGTGTTTGAATCGTCTTCTTCCTCCTCGTCATCATCAGATGAAAATACAACGTTTTCATTACATGCAATTCCGGCTTCCTTGACCGCCTCTAGGTGCGGAAACCATTAGACAGGGTGCGCTCTCCTAAGATGACCTCTCTGGCCTCCGGTACCATAGTTGGTACCAAACTTACCACAACTAACTCGAAGCTTACAAATGCTACAAATGGCTACGTTTTCCATTTTTGGGCAAACACTAAAGAAGTCCCAAACTGGAGACTTGAAATGTCTTTGGGGGCCGGAGGAGGCGGCGATACTGGTGGTGGTGGTCCTGCTGCTAATGCCAGATGAAGTGGAGGATGTGGATTGCCGAACTTCAGTACGTTTTGCACTTTCACCACCACGAATTGAGGTCGAGGTGGGTTCCTTCTTGCGAGGAAGAAATATGGAAGCGGTAGGTGTTGGTGTACTAGTTAACTCCAAATGTAATGATTGTTGTGTTTCCATTTCCATTGCCTCCTCGTCGACATCATCATCACGCTCAGCAGCTTCTCGGGATAGGGTCAAAATGTCTCTTTGCTGCATGCCCGCTGGGCCTGCAGTGACCTTTATGATGACTGGATCGTCGTCGTGAAGGGCTTCATCAGCAGCAGTATGCGTCACTTCTTGTTGAGCCTCATCACACTCCATAGGTATGAGTTTGTCGACGACCTTCCTTTTACGCTTAGGTATCTTTGTCAGATCATGGTGTGCCTCACTCTCAGGCTTCCGTGGTGGTACCCATTCGTCATCCAGATCATCACAAGGCGGTGGGCTTGAAGAAGATGTAGACACCATCCTTGATCTTTTCCTTGCTAGGGATGTGGAAGACAATCATCATGAGAAGTGGCTTCCAATAATACCTCGGCTTGATTGTCGATTTCCTGATGTGCCCCTACTTCGGGAGGGACAACTATTGTGGGAACTTGTTGTGACCCTCCATGCACCTCTACTTGCGCATCTCCTTGTGCTGCCTCTCCTTCCACATGTACTTGGGCTTGTACTACTTCCACATGTTGTTGTTGCGGCTGTGGTTGTTCAACACTTGTCAGATGAGTTACAACAACCTGTGTTGATTCAGGGACATTGCTGCGACTTTCTTGCGATGAGCCAACATCACTGGTCGATGGTGATTGGAGAAGTACACTGACTGCCTCTGAAGCACTCAAGGGCTTTGACTTAAGCTGGCGTGGTGGTGGAGGCACTGAACCACATGGAGTGGGGGTGCTGCTCCCAGCTTGGTCCCCAGCAGATCCTGCTGCTGCAGGCGTACTTTTTTTTTTGCTCCCAAAAAACGTGGCGGTTGGCACACAAGCCTCCTTGGTAACTTGCTTCTTCTGCTCCTTACTAGCAACTTTCTTGCTAGAGGAGCTATGGACACCTTTTTTTGGGGCCATCTTCTTCAGGTCAGACAGCAGGCCGCAGCTGCATGAATTGTAGAGTTGTCTGAGGCCAGACGTGACGTCGCGTGACGTTATGCAGCACACACACACCGCTGCAGGACTTCTTCCTGGCACTGGTGGTTCTCTTGAGTCTTGTGCACCTAAAAACAATGGAAGACAGAGGAACATCAGTTTAGTTATACACCCCAAAAAAATCGAAAAAAAACCCAGAAAAATCAGCACAATCCCATTCTATCCATGCCCTCCATGATGTTTAAGTTCAAGACACCCCACAGAAAGACTAGGCCCATGCTAGACTCAAATACCCCTGGTGAAAAGGCCACAAGTACAGCCCCAAAAAGAGAAAATCACTGAAAAATTCAGCACAATCCCATTCCATCCATGCCCTCCATGATGTTTAAGTTCAAGACACCCCACAGAAAGACTAGTCCCATGCTAGACTCAAATACCCCTGGTGAAAAGGCCACAAGTACAGCCCCAAAAAACGAAAATCACTGAAAAATCAGCACAATCCCATTCCATCCATGCCCTCCATGATGTTTAAGTTCAAGACAGCCCACAGAAAGACTAGGCCCATGCTAGACTCAAATACCCCTGGTGAAAAGGCCGCAAGTACAGCCCCAAAAAACGAAAATCACTGAAAAATCAGCACAATCCCATTCCATCCATGCCCTCCATGATGTTTAAGTTCAAGACAGCCCACAGAAAGACTATGCCCATGCTAGACTCAAATACCCCTGGTGAAAAGGCCACAAGTACAGCCCCAAAAAACGAAAATCACTGAAAAATCAGCACAATCCCATTCCATCCATGCCCTCCATGATGTTTAAGTTCAAGACACCTCACAGAAAGACTAGGCCCATGCTAGACTCAAATACCCCTGGTGAAAAGGCCACAAGTACAGCCCCAAAAAACGAAAATCACTGCAAAATCAGCACAATCCCATTCCATCCATGCCCTCCATGATGTTTAAGTTCAAGTCAGCCCACAGAAAGACTAGGCCCATGCTAGACTCAAATACCCCTGGTGAAAAGGCCACAAGTACAGCCCCAAAAAACGAAAATCACTGAAAAATCAGCACAATCCCATTCCATCCATGACCTCCATGATGTTTAAGTTCAAGACACCCCACAGAAAGACTAGGCTCATGCTAGACTCAAATACCCCTGGTGAAAAGGCCACAAGTACAGCCCCAAAAAACGAAAATCACTGAAAAATCAGCACAATCCCATTCCATCCATGCCCTCCATGATGTTTAAATTCAAGACAACCCACAGAAAGACTAGGCCCATGCAAGACTCACTACCCCTGGGCATAAAGGTTGAAAAGTAGGCAAAATGGTTGCAGGCCTAACAACAATGCCTGTATTCAAAATGGCCACTTGCCTCCCAGCACATGGCCAGGGCCTGTAGCAGCACTCAAAATGGCCCCCAGCCACATGGCCTGTCCCTCCCCATGAACAACCCCAAAAATCGAAAAACACTGCAAAATCAGCACAATCCCATTCCATCCATGCCCTCCATGATGTTTAAGTTCAAGACAACCCACAGAAAGACTAGGCCCATGCTAGACTCAAATACCCCTGGTGAAAAGGCCACAAGTACAGCCCCAAAAAACGAAAATCACAGAAAAATCAGCACAATCCCATTCCATCCATGCCCTCCATGATGTTTAAGTTCAAGACACCCCACAGAAAGACTAGGCCCATGCTAGACTCAAAATACCCCTGGTGAAAAGGCCACAAGTACAGCCCCAAAAAACGAAAATCACTGAAAAATCAGCACAATCCCAATCCATCCATGCCCTCCATGATGTTTAAATTCAAGACAACCCACAGGAAGACTAGGCCCATGCAAGACTCACTACCCCTGGGCATAAAGGTTGAAAAGTAGGCAAAATGGTTGCAGGCCTAACAACAATGCCTGCATTCAAAATAGCCACTTGCCTCCCAGCACATGGCCAGGGCCTGTAGCAGGACTCAAAATGGCCCCCACCCACATGGCCTGTCCCTCCCCATGAACACCCCCAAAAATCGAAAAACACTGCAAAATCAGCACAATCCCATTCCATCCATGCCCTCCATGATGTTTAAGTTCAAGACAGCCCACAGAAAGACTAGGCCCATGCTAGACTCAAATACCCCTGGTGAAAAGGCCGCAAGTACAGCCCCAAAAAACGAAAATCACTGAAAAATCAGCACAATACCATTCCATCCATGCCCTCCATGATGTTTAAGTTCAAGACACCCCACAGAAAAGACTAGGCCCATGCTAGACTCAAATACCCTTGGTGAAAAGGCCACAAGTACAGCCCCAAAAAACGAAAATCACTGAAAAATCAGCACAATCCCAATCCATCCATGCCCTCCATGATGTTTAAATTCAAGACAACCCACAGAAAGACTAGGCCCATGCAAGACTCACTACCCCTGGGCATAAAGGTTGAAAAGTAGGCAAAATGGTTGCAGGCCTAACAACAAAGCCTGCATTCAAAATGGCCACTTGCCTCCCAGCACATGGCCAGGGCCTGTAGCAGCACTCAAAATTGCCCCCAGCCACATGGCCTGTCCCTCCCCATGAACACCCCCAAAAATCGAAAAACACTGCAAAATCAGCACAATCCCATTCCATCCATGCCCTCCATGATGTTTAAGTTCAAGACAACCCACAGAAAGACTAGGCCCATGCTAGACTCAAATACCCCTGGTGAAAAGGCCACAAGTACAGCCCCAAAAAACGAAAATCACAGAAAAATCAGCACAATCCCATTCCATCCATGCCCTCCATGATGTTTAAGTTCAAGACACCCCACAGAAAGACTAGGCCCATGCTAGACTCAAAATACCCCTGGTGAAAAGGCCACAAGTACAGCCCCAAAAAACGAAAATCACTGAAAAATCAGCACAATCCCAATCCATCCATGCCCTCCATGATGTTTAAATTCAAGACAACCCACAGGAAGACTAGGCCCATGCAAGACTCACTACCCCTGGGCATAAAGGTTGAAAAGTAGGCAAAATGGTTGCAGGCCTAACAACAATGCCTGCATTCAAAATAGCCACTTGCCTCCCAGCACATGGCCAGGGCCTGTAGCAGCACTCAAAATGGCCCCCAGCCACATGGCCTGTCCCTCCCCATGAACACCCCCAAAAATCGAAAAACACTGCAAAATCAGCACAATCCCATTCCATCCATGCCCTCCATGATGTTTAAGTTCAAGACACCCCACAGAAAGACTAGGCCCATGCTAGACTCAAATACCCCTGGTGAAAAGGCCACAAGTACAGCCCCAAAAAACGAAAATCACTGAAAAATCAGCAAAATCCCATTCCATCCATGCCCTCCATGATGTTTAAGTTTAAGACAACCCACAGAAAGACTAGGGCCATGCTAGACTCAAATACCCCTGGTGAAAAGGCCACAAGTACAGCCCCAAAAAACGAAAATCACTGAAAAATCAGCACAATCCCAATCCATCCATGCCCTTCATGATGTTTAAGTTCAAGACAACCCACAGAAAGACTCAGTCCACCCACCACTGAGTACCCCTGGGCAAAAGGCCCCAAAACAGCCCAAAAATCGAAAATTCCAAAATTTTTGTTGCAGCAACTGTAATGCCCCAAACAAACTCACTTGTAAAATTTCTAATCCAACAGTGATCCAAAGAAAGTCAAAAAGGCCTCAAATCCAAATATCCAGCAGCATCCACAAAAAGTAATCCTTCCAGCTCCAGATCCAAATGAAAAGTGACCAGGAGATGGACAAAGCACTGGGAGGAGCCTGCTGGACAGGAACAGGAAGTTGAAGACTGTGGGGCACTTCCTTCCTCCCACCCCCCTCCCCCCTCCCCAAAATGGACTCCTCGCTAAAAAAGTGCAGGCAAATGTCAACCTAAGGAGTTATTCAGATAAAAATCATCATTTCAAGTAGGTTTATGCTGCTTGCTGGTGGATTTCTTGTGCAGAATTGCAAATTTTATATTTTCGCTTGTGCGAGATTGTTGCTGCTCGCCGCATCTCAAATCTCGCAATTGCGAAGTACCGCGAGACGTGATCTCGCCGTACTCGCGTTGACAAACTCTCGCTGTGCAAGTTGGCAAGCCGCGATGACGTAATCGCGCTCGCCAAATTCCCGCGGGATCACACAGCAAGATTCAAAATGGCGCAGCACTCGCAAAATATCGAGAAAAACAACTCGGCAAACGATGATAAACGCCGCGCGCCGCAAAAATTGTATCACCAACGCCGCGCGCCACAAAAAAAATCCGCTGCGTGCGAATTTGCGGATTTTGCGGGAAATTCGCAAATCTCACGGATTGCGAATTTCCCGAAAATCCGCAAAATCCGCAAGCGTAACGGATTTTCCGCCCATGCTTAACGTAATCCCGAATTTCCTGACTCCCAGCCTGGGTGTCTTCAGTATGTAGGTTTTGATAACATTTCTGAAAAGCGGTAAGGATAGCATTTGTCTTGCTCACTATACCGACATCCAGACTTCTGATTTCTCTGATCCGAGATTGCACCTTTTTCTCCCTTGTGCGTACTTCTAA